>NC_041342.1:2253150-2553150 GCF_004354835.1 Perca flavescens
TTTCTATGAATCTTTGAGTTAACATGTAGGCTACTAAACATGAGTTGAATTTGCTTTATTGAAGTGAATTAGGTTTAAATCGCCGTCATCCATAAATGAATGATATTTTTGCAACGTCATTGTTCTCAGCCACTCTCTCTGTTCGCTGATTGGACCGGTAAAGATTGGCCGGAGAAAACCCAAGAATAAACCGCGAACCCAGACGGAGTACTGAAGGAAAATGAAAATTGAGCAGAAATACGTAGGAGGGTGGAGCTAGGCTATGAATACTTAACTTTAGCTAAACTTAAAAATAAAAAAATAAATAATAAAATTTCAAATTGAATCATAATCGCAATAGTTGAGCCCTAGTGCAGATGCTGTGTACCTGCCGGTGAGGAGCTGGCTGCGGGACGGCGTGCAGATGGGCTGAACGTAGTAGTTCTCCAGCGTCACGCCCTCCGCCGCCAGCTTGTCCAGAGTGGGAGTCTTGATGGTCGGGTTGTGGTAGCCGATGTCGTTGAAGCCCTGCGTTAGAGGCATGACAGAGTTCTGTTGACTGTTTCAATGATTTACACAGAACATGTGGCCTATCCATCTGCAGGGACAGAATTAACTTGACGGTTTAAATACTACTTCCCCTCTGGGATACTGGTCTCCCAGATGGTCACAGACCCTCGGATTCCAGATCTCCCTGGATGTAGGAGCCATTTCCTGCTCTGTATACTCTATGTACTGTATACATGATAGAGATGGACTGTGACCAGGTTCAGGACAAAACTGTGATCAATCAATTAACTGATTCAGGGTTTTCATTATCTTATTCCCTCATAAAGGGGAACATATTTTACTGCTATGAATTATGCAATAACTGTTAACTCGGGCCTACTTTTCCAAGTATATGCCATAATAAAACTTTGGAATTTGAATACTATCCCCAACAGCTGATTTTGTGGTGTATGATGTAGGAAATCATCCGTTGTTATGTAAACATGATCACATATATTGTCCTGGGGGTAATTAATAACAGACTGTATATTTCATATTTGATAGATGTTGTAGTCAGAATAGCATCTTGGAGGAGACACACACACACACACACACACACACACACACACACACACACACACACACACACACACACACACACACACACACACACACACACACACACACCTGGTCGTCTGTGAGGATAAAGATGATGTGCGGCTGGTTCTTGGTCTTGGGTTCTGTCTCTTGATTGGGAGTTTTTGTGTCGTTGTGGTTCTGTGTCTGGTTTGGTTTGGCCCGGTGAGCAGACAGGCGGCCCAGGCTGATGAAAACACTCAGCGCGGTCAGAGCCACGGCAGCAACCCGCATCTTTACTGCACCAGCCCTGCAAAACAACAACAACGACGACGATAATAACCCTGACATAACAACTGAGCAGATTCCGGGAAGTAGAGCTTCAAAATGTTTCAGTCGGCACAAACTCACACGCGCGTGCCATCGCTGGCGCACCGACTGCAGATCATAAAACCATATTTGGGATGGACTCGCCAACTCTGGCTGTAACTGTGATCTGAAACACATCCATCTGGTGGGGAGAGAGCTAAAACTCTGAGGAGGCATTTTGAACTATTACAGTCTTTGGAACAGAATAATATACCAATAAAAAGTGATCCGAAATATTAGCCTGAAGTGCCTGAGAGAGCAGAAACAAAGCAGTTTGAATGGGACCTTTCTCACTGTTCTTTGATCATTTCCTGCTGTATTTTACGGACCTTCTATTCTATCCATTTTGAGATTTTAATTATCACTTTTGAAGGCCTGGATGGGACTGGCCCCTGAGAGTATGGAAAGGATTGATTTAACTTAAGTGTAGCCTGACGTCCTCTGGTGGGCCCCTTGTGGAGATTCCAAGATCTGGATTGTCAACCAGGGCTGAGCGGGTCTTGCTATCAGGGCCCCGTCAGCAAGGATTTGCTACGACGAGATTGATATTTGGGAATCTAATAAACGGATTTAAACCGATCTTTCGATCAGTTTGTACAAAACTGTGATCAATCAATTAAAGATCAATGAAAATTGACATTTTTAATTCTTTTTTCTAAGTTTTTGGCGCTTTTATTTCAACATTTATGGAGATTTTCTTACAGATTTTTTTGGTCAATAAACCCAATTTATATGAAATTATGCCTAATTTTAAGTTATTTTGTCACTTATTGGGGGCAGTAGGCTAGATGGAGCCGGTTACCTCCAGGATCTATGCTAAGCTAGGCTAGCGGTGGGTGCGTCAGACAGAGTTAGGACACCCACGGAGATGAGAAGGGTATGTATGGACTTATCTAACTCTGGGGGAGACGGGGAATAAGACAAAGTCCCAATAAGTCGGCGTTTTCCTTTAATTGTAACTATCACTCTTAATGGATCTGACCATTATGTATTCAATATGATAAATTGATTAATTAGTCAATAAATATGAAAAAATGTGAAATGTGTGTTGTGTGAGCCCAAGGTGACGCCCTTAAATAGCTTGTTTTGCGTGAGCAACAGTCCAAAAGCCAAAGCTATTCAGTTTGCAATCACATGAAACAGACACAGGTCAAAAATATCAGTGAAGATATCAATGTCTTTTGTTGACAATGATTATTCACAAATAGATTGGATTATGTTTGAAGTGGTCACCTTAGTTTTGTCATAAACCTTACATTAAAATGTAACTCACTACAACATAGGGCTGCAAGACATGAGGAAAGTATGCAATGTGCGATAACGCTGAATATGGAAATAATATCACTTGATAAATGATGATATTAAAGTGTTCTCAGTTCTGCTGCTTTCATTATTCTAAACTAAACTGCTTGTTTAATCAAACTAATGAAAGGAAATCATTTCCAATGTTCTTTTATTGAACATTGAATTAAACATAAAAGGCAGCATTAAAAAGAAATGACAGTTACACTTTGAAGTGCACTTTTCTGCTGATATTTTCTTTCAACTAATAAAAAATCTCAGAGTGTCCATTTCGATATGCCGCAGCCTTTCACGATGTGTACTGTGTATTGCACCAGTTGATATCGCGATGATGATAAAAAAACGATATATTGTGCAGCCCTACTACAACACACTCTGGCCTCAAAGTTACCATAGAGCTCAAACAAGACCTGTCTGCGTCACAGACCAAAACCGAAAAAAGATCAGCTTCTCAAAACTAGCAGGACCCTGTGCCTGTTTCAGAGAGCCTCCCCGACAGACACCCAGTTTAAGCTCCCCACAAACAAAGTTGTGACAGAGTGTGTGTGATTTATTAGGGCCTGGTTCCCTGCCAGTGAGCAACGAAGGAATGCTGCCATATGTTGTTGGAGCTTCTTTGGAAAAGAAAGGGTTGTACAGTAAATTACAGCAATTTTTTTCGGGTTGAACGGTGGTCGTCTCGCTCCCCCCTAGCGCCTGTGAGCGGAAAAAACACCCTTGCAACTTTCAGTCGGCGAGCTGCCGGCCTCAGCGTCAGGAAGTATGGCGTGATATCAGGTCTAGCACTGAACACATCCACCCATTCAGGAACCGGCTAACAAGGTAGAGATGGTGTTTTTCACACTAGGGTCATGGCTGAGTCGGCTAAAAAGAAGCAGAAAGCTATGAAAGCATTGTCGGAGGAACAGAGAAAGAGGAAACGGCAGACTGACCGAGGGAGGAGTCAGACACGAGGAAACATAGGAGCTTCAGGGGGGGCTCTATAGAGAAACCTGTAGGGGGGGCTCTATAGAGAAACCTGTAGTGGGGGCTCTATAGAGAAACCTGTAGGGGGGGCTCTATAGAGAAACCTGTAGGGGCGGCTCTATAGAGAAACCTGTAGTGGGGGCTCTATAGAGAAACCTGTAGTGGGGGCTCTATAGAGAAACCTGTAGGGGGGGCTCTATAGAGAAACCTGTAGTGGGGGCTCTATAGAGAAACCTGCCAGAAAAAAGAGAGAAAACAGCGAAGAAATGGCCAAAACTGCATATCGCCCCTTTAAGACTAGCCAACAATTGTATATTCTGATTACAGTGTGGTATTAGTACTTTTACTTAAAGATCCAATGTGTAGGGATTTCTCCCATCTAGTGTTGAGATCATATATCCCAATCAACTCTCTTGCACCACGCAGTTCAAAGTAGGTATTATACAGATAGTATACATCTCTATATGTAGTTGGGAAGGGGGGGACTGGTATTAGGATGTGGGAACGGTTGAGCTACATGATCATTTTATTGATGCAACTTTACACATTTGTATTATTGTGAATGTGTTTGTAAAATTGTATATTCTGGTGTTTTGGTACAATGAATCTCTCCTTGTTCTTATACAAGGCTCATGGTGCATTGGGCCTGTTTAAATACAATTACATGACATTACTATTAGGGATCTACCAATTATGAGCCTTGCCGATTATCATGGCTGATATTTGGCAATTTGCAGATTATCTGTATCAGTCTTTTATTTTACTGATAACCAATGGAGTGAATTAACTATAAAGTGTGCTACTGTGGCTCCGCTACAGCTCTGTAAGCAGTCTGCAACACCTGCAGACAAACTGATAGCATGGTAAGACTTCAGGAAGCTAGTTCTCTTTTTATTTATTTATTTAATTCTTTTATTTTTTTTTACTGTGTATTATGTTTAGAGTTTCAGTTTTATTAAATAATTGCTCAAAGCATTTAAACAAACTTTTGTGTTGGAGTTTGTAACACACACAAAAAAAACCTGAATAAAACACCCAAATTCAATGAAAGTAGTGAACTGATCATTTATTTTACTTGTGGAGAGTGTTGTAGGGAACCATCCACGTTACTTTGTTTTGACAATTTGGTTGAAAGAAACCCAAATTCCTGATATAGAAACTTTTTGAATATGGGTCAGATTTTTTAGGGCTTTATGTCGACCAAACTGTAAGTGAGGAGACTATATGAGACAAGATATTTTACTTTTTTGATTAAATAAAGGCATGTCAATAAACTCTACATGTCTGGCCCTTGATGTGATTCTTATTTCCCAGTGTGGCCCTTTAGTGAAGTTGAGTTTTGCTGCATCGGTTCCATATATCGGTTATCGGGTTCATTAACTACTTATAATCAGTATTGGATCAGAAAAAAATCTGTATAGGTCGACCCCTAATTATTATATTTACAAGCTTCAAAGCCAAGAGCAGCAAACTGTTGATTTCATATGTAAGACTTGACTAAAAGCAGCTGTCTGCTTCAGAAAGCTGTAGATTACTGTACCGATGTCTCAACTGGTTTCCCAATAGCTTCCATTACTGGTGGAAGTGTTCATGGCGCACACACACACACACACACACACACACACACACACACACACACACACACACACACACACACACACACACACACCTTCCCCCTGTACTTTAGTGTGTGTTCTGGACATACTCCTTTCCTGTGACATCCTTGAGTGTGTTAGTTCAGACTGTACAAGCAGAGACTGGTGGTGCATTAAATGTGTTGTGATAAAGTCTGCAGCCTGTATCAAGTTACACATTCACTGAACCCCGTTAGAAATCCAGCAAATGTCAATATTAGTATTCAAAGTCTGACATTCAACAGTTCAATCCAGCAAATAATCCAAACAGCATGCACCATGTGATGTTTTTAAAATCAGCCCATTTCTGATGGGATGCGCACATCTATTCTGTTAGCCAGGCCTGAATCAATACCTCGATATCGGATCAATGAGAGTGAACGGCTGTTCTTCTCCTCCTCCTCTCCTCTTCCTCTCCGCTACTCTTCACTTCATTCTCCACTCCTCGGCTCTTTCTTCAGGTCGCACAAAGTTTTGGTCTGCGTGAAGACGCAGCATGTCCTCAAGTTTCCACAAAAGCTTCCTGAGTGTGAGGTCTGAGCGGCCACACTGCCAATGAAATAGGACCGAAGTCAAGAGAGCCACGGCACCGCGAGCACACTTCCGGTCTGACCTGTCAAAATAAAACAACCCTCTATATAATATATATAATATTTAAACATCCACATACACAGTAGGCTAACAGGCCATTCACCTACACATTACATACTTTATCATTCCAATATGCATCTTGCACACTACATTTGCACTACTACTTTGCACTCTACATTTATACAATATATTGTGTTAATGTGCCTATATGGATGTTGTCTCTATTGTACAGTAGCCTATGTGTCAATATATGGCCAATAAAACTGATTCTGATTCTTATATAAATATATATTTATTTTTAATTTTTTGGTACCATGGTTGTTAAAGGTTACTTAAAGGTTAGGGGAACGTTCTCTAAAGATTGCACCCATAGAGGTTGCACCGGTAGGGTAACGTTACGAAAGGTTGCAACGGTAGGGGAACGTTCTGAGAACGTTCGCTGTAACCAAAAAACTAACGTTCCTTAACCGTCAGGAAAACTTTCCATGGGAACCAAAAACTAACCAAAAACTAACCTTCAGGGAACGTTCCCGGAACCAAAAATGTTATGTAAAGTTGTATATTATTGCTAGTTACCACTTTAAAAACGCAGTGGTGTAGCCTAATGTAAATTCATTGTAGTGGGTATACTGTACTGTATATTGGAATCTGCCTTGGGGGTGGGATATATCATAGTGGGGGTTCTGGGTGTCCTCCCCCAGGGAAGTTTGGAGCATCAATGACTTCATATCCTGTATTCTGATACACTTATGCACCGTTTTACAGTGGAAATCCCTTTATTTAGCCTATGTGAAGAAGAAAAACACAGATGACAATTCAAAATATATCAAAAATATAATGGAAAGTATGTTGCATTTTTAAGTGGGTATATGGAAATCCTGGAGCTTTCTTAGTGGGTATACTGCGTATCACATAGACTGCACGTCTACACCACTGAAAAAACGCTAATGTTATAGTAGGAAACTGTGCTAGCATAACTACACCCTAGTTTGGATAGATTTGGTTGTTTCCTCAGTTTGCTCCTATACGTGTAGCCTATAATATATAGGCCTATTTTTTCAAGCTCATCGCTTTGTTCATCAATCTAAGTTAGCAGAGAAACATGAGCGATTGTTTGAATTCATTCCAGAGCAGACTCCAGAGCAGCTCACTCAAAAGACAAATGTTTCTAATTCTAAAAATATGTTTAATGTATCCATTAATACAAAATTGTTCATGTTATGTGTTCAATCCATTTTACACACTAAGATTCAAACCTGGACTTCATTTTCCTATCGTGATAGTTTTATTTTGAAGGCTGAAATGCTACAGATCTTTTTCGGTATTTGTGTAACTTGGCGCAGGGAAAACAATAAAAAGCTGTAATTCACCGTTTGTTTAAGGATGTACACTGCGTTCATTTGATTCTTGTATCTTGTGAGTAGTGTCACCGTTACAGACTGCCTGTTTGTGTGTGTGTGTGTGTGTGTGTGTGTGTGTGTGTGTGTGTGTGTGTGTGTGTGTGTGTGTGTGTGTGTGTGTGTATGTGTGTGTGTGTGTGTGTGTGTGTCTGTGTGTCTGTGTGTGTGTGTGATGCCGGACAGAACACCCGCTGGGCCTGTTTACAGCCAGGAGCCAGCTGGAACTCCGGAGGAATCCAGGAATTTCTCTCTTTACGCAACCAACTGTACAGATGAAGACCTGCATCACGGAGACTAACCAGGGGGAGACCGGAACTAGGTCAGAATAATTAAGAAATAAAAGCTCACATTATCTCTTAATGGGAAGTGGGGTAACAGACTACAACCAGTGGTGTCTCATGTATTGTACTGTATATGTATGGACCTATACTGTATATATGGGCCAGAATGGGCCTTTTGGCACACTTTTATGCACCATTTTGCAGTGGAAATACCTTTATTTTGCCTATGTGAAGAAGAAAAACACAGATGACAATTCAAAATATATCAAAATTACAATTCAGAGTATGTTGTTACGTTTCATTGTGCATTTTTAAGTGGGTATATAGAAATCCTGGAGCTTTCTTAGTGGGTATACTGCGTATACATGCGTATAACGTAGACTATACCACTGGCTACAAGTAACACAAACTCTTGACATTGTTAAGAATATGTTAATTAGAGATGTTTAAATATATATAAAAATGCCTGAGGAGTTGTAGTCACAGCAGTCAATGAGATAAAGATTAAAAAAAGATATATGGTCAATTGAGTTAGGCATATAGGCTACAATGGAAAATAGAAATTTTTTAAAGATATGAAGATACCCACGTGAAGTATAACATTACTCCACAGAAAGTCTTGTATCAGGACAGGAAGTGTCTGTGCAGATGTGTATAACATTGTTTAATCCAATTAGTTATATTACATTTATAAATGTAAAAAGTTCAGAGGGGGAAACACAGCATTAAGTGTCCACAGTTAGGCTATCTATTCACATGTATTGTCTCCATTTGGTTTAAGCAGCACAAATGGTGTTGGCAGGTTTCTCAGTCAGTCAGTGCTTTTATTTTGAAAGTTATGAACAGAAATCCTGATTGTGAAATCCTGTTTCGGACTCCTTTTAACTATGATGGATGGCTGGATGAATTGATGGGATGGATGACTGACAGTGGTTATTTAAAACACTTTAAACGTAAATTAGGCGGAAAGAATGAAGGAAAACTCGTTTTTTGTTCTGGTGAAAAGACTTCTTCTAACACCCTTAAAGGTCTTACTTATTCTGACTTGTTTTAGCTTATGGAACAGCTGTTGTTTACCCATACTTAAAACACAATATTTTAGCACTTAGATGTCCTTAATTTCTCTAATGAACCAATATTAATTGGTCAAATCTCTCTATTAAAGTAATATAAGTTGCTTATTTAAACGCCAATTGGCTTAAGAATTCATGGTTACATGGGGATTTAAGGAACCTATGGAGGCTATGGAAGCCCGTTTCTGTTAATAAAAATAACTATTTGAGTCAAAATTATAAGGCACAAATTAAAAAAAATAAAAGTACTTTCTGAGTCCAAATTATGAGCTACTAACTCAAAGTATGAGCTAGTACGTCAAAAATGTACTTAATAGCAATACTAAGGCAAAGTTTGACTAGTATGTAGATTCCCAGTGGGTGACATAGGCTATCATCAAAGCACAACTCATTATTTTGACTCACCATGACTATTCTTTCCATTCCCAACATCTCAGCATTTATTTATTTTCTCGACCAAAATGTGCATCCATATGGAGGTATTAGTATTTAATAGATTTTGTGTTTATGTATGGTGGGTGTAAGGATTGGCCAAGAGGTGGTAGAACACACAGAAACCGGAGTAATCTTCATGTTGTGTGTGATTTTGTTTGAAGTTTACATAACACCAACAATCAGTTCCGGCTGGTTTTGGGAGAGTTCAAAATAACTATGTACAAAAATGAATTAAACTAATATAAAATAAACTAATAGTAATAATAAAGTTATACTGATGCTTTTGTCCTGTAGCACTAAATGTAAAGTGCGTTATAAATGACATGTATTATTATTATTATTATTATTACTTATGGAGACCATAAGTCAACACAAAAATAATATCTAGGCCCACGGCTATTGGGCAGCATGCTTCCAGCAGGTCTGCACCTGAACTAAACCAACTTCACCAATAAACTACTGTTAATGAGGAGTGTCCAACCAGGAAGCCATTCTACAGAAAAAAACTAAATGTAATCTATTAAGACAATAAAATAACACAGATATGTAAAAACAACAGAAATCATCATTCTTATTGTCCTAACACAGAAATATTAATAATATCAGTTTTTAAGAGTACTTAAGACTTAAGACTATTCCCTGAAACAATGAGAACTCATACCCCTGCACTCTACTCAACATGGTACAGTCTCACTTCCCCTACTATAAAGACCATTGGAAGCTCTCAGCTCCAGTTTGGCAGTTTTGGACCGGGCTTTGGACCCATGACCGTTAGGTAAGAAGGGAGCGTCTCAACGAACAAGTTAAATATTGCCAATAACTGAATTTGAATGGAAATTATTGATACATTAATTGAGTTGTTCTGTAATTAGCATTGTGAATGATGACGGTAAGCATACTGAGATTACCAGGAGTGACTTTTGTTAGCAGGTTAGCATGCGATACCCACATGGATTTACTATGCTAACAGTTTTAAATAAATAATAGAACTGCTAACTAGAACGTGTCTGACCATTCTGTAATGTACTCTTAGGGCACATGTTAAAGTGGGTCAAAAATCCTGTTAAATGTTACCAAAGTCCATTAATTGGCTGCCGACTTACATTACTTTTAAAATGTAAATCCAATTAGAAGTGGGCAATTGCTTTTTGCTTCATTAGCAAAGAGCCTCACATTAAATATAGGTTATATATTATATGTAACAAACTAAAGCCATTTAAGGGGGTTTACACACACACACACACACACACACACACATATATATATATATATATATACATAGATAGATATATATTTTTCATCACACACTTTAAGATTTCATCATTGGTGCATCTCAGAAGATGCTGTGCTGCCATTTATATAAAGAAAACACCACTTCCCATGCTGCATTTCGAGGGGGGCGTCGTCACAGGCTCATGGCTACACGCTGCACAGCGAGCGTGAACTGGACTGTTAATAATCCCTGAATATTATTCCAGTTTTTGTCCCGTGTGCTAGCCGTGTGAGAGTGTGCAGTCAGACAGCATGGGCACGGAGGACGACGCCGCTCTGCTCTTCCTAATCTTCCAGCACCTGAAGGTTAACGGCTACCGGAAAGCTGCTAAGGTGCTGGAAAAACACGTTGCTCAGGTAACAACTTTGATCCCTTTCTTATCCAATAACAGCCTGATTCAGTGTACAACCGACCTCATTTCATTCTATTTGTTGATTTTATTGCAATTTATTTAGCTCTAATGTGCGTGTTGCATGTTATATAAGAACCTGAATGAAATATAAATCAGATTTCAATGTGTTTTCTTGCTCCAAGAGTTGTAAGTAAATTGCATGCAGCTTCTCTCTGTGTGTGTGTGTGTGTGTGTGTGTGTGTGTGTGTGTGTGTGTGTGTGTGTGTGTACACATTTGAAAGCTCATGGCTCCCTGTTCAGGCCTCCTGGAGGAAAAGAACATAATGTTACAGCAGCAGCATGGCTGTAAAAACAAGCCTGCTGCAGGCCTGCTGCTGCACACCCCCCTCTCAAAACCTCCTCACATTTGTTTGTTTAGTGATATAGGTTTTTCAATTTGTATCCTAGAACTGCCCATAATTAGTCGACTAATCGATTAGGTGATCAACAGTACATTAGTGGCAACTATTTAACTATAATTGATTTTTCACGCAGGAGTGCCCAACATGTGCTTGTTAGAGCTTCTCTAGTGTGACTAGTTGCTGCTTTCCTCTGTTACTGTATAGCATTGCAAACTGAACATCTCTAGGACATTGTGATGGGAAATATAAATGAACAGTAATAAGTTGATAACAATTGTTGTTGCAGCCCTAAAAGTTCTGAGTCATAGTCATGATTCACGCACTAGTAACAAAAGCTACACACTGCTCAATTGTCTTATTTTTTTCAGTATATTCAATAGATTTCAATCAAAATGTACTTAAAATCTGTACTGTTCAGGCTTGCTAAATAAGCAACCTATATACAAAGTCACTGTTCGGCACGTTTTTCATAAATGCTCCCTTTAGAATGTCACAATTATAGTATTGTTCTTCCACTTCCATGTCCTAATTTCTTGTGTCTGCTTTGGGGAAAGCTGAGCTGTGGTCAGTCACACGTTTTAGGTTTCATGCTGGTCGGCTAAAAATAAAGTCAAAAGCTCCTGATGACGGTTTTAGGAACAGAGAAAACGGTCTCAACGGCATTCTTTACCAGACATTCCCAAAATTCCAACCTGTCTTCACAGTTAGAGGAAGTTTCTCCCACAGATGCCATATTCTTTTAATATTGAGAGCGTCATCCCCTTCCCCTTTGAACTTTGAATTCATCACAAACTCTCATATTGCTAGCCTTGTATGTTTCTGCATGGATTCATTTCCGGGAGTGTGTGGAATCAAAGTGGAAGCATTCAGGAAATTAGCTTTTTCCCTTTCAAATCAGTTGGGTTACAGGGATATTGTCCAGCCGCTTGATTATAGATGGAACATTCAGGGAATCAGTCAGAAGTGATAAAATGTGCTTTTCACAACACATTTGGAGAACGTTTAGAAGGTTTTAAATGTATTTGTGTGTGTGTGTGTGTCTGTCTGTAGGTGGAGACACCCGAGGAGAGCTCCAACCTACATGATATCTACACAGGCTGGATGAAGTAAGTCTAACGTGTTCCTACGCCTTGCAGGAAGTGTGGACCTTTTTCTTGTTCGTACAATCACTCAAACAGTTCAAAGAGGCACCAGTAATGACAATAATTACATATTGCTCAGATATATATATGCTATATGTACAGAAAATAGTAACAAGTTTAAATACCTTATCATAAGAAATATTAGATGAATTAACATAGAATCAAAGCATTAATCCCAGTGGGAAAGTGCTGTGCAGTCGCATAATTCATGAAAATAAATGAAAATGTGGGGAAAAAAACTAGGGACCTACTCTGAATATACACTGTGCAATGATAGCGGCCAATAATTCACTGTACATTAAATGTGCAGGTAGAAAATAATGTTTACTATACAGTTAGGTGCTAGATGGAGTGTGCATAGCTTTATGGAAAGTTTGATGGTTTAAACTGGGCTTCAGCCAAATGCGTAAAGTGTATTTGCAGTAAATGTTTCTTAGCTCTCCATGGTTTTTATTTCGTACAAAATGATTGAATCGTCTTTTACTCCTGTGTTTTCTTTTATCGTTGGGTTTTATGAGCTGGCTTTGGCTCAGCAGGTAGCACAGTCCAAAGACACGCAGCTTTTAGGTGGATTGGAGACTCCAGACTGTCTCCGCAAACAGGATGTCACTGTTTGTGTGCGGTGTGTCTCTCTGTGAATGCCTGGCTCAGTGCATTCTGGGATTCAAATCCCTGCTACCCTGAAAAGGATTAAACAGGCAGCAGATGAATGAATGAATGACATTAGCCCATGTCTGTGATTTCCCACTGGGAATCTTGCACTAAAATAATACAAATCAAAGCCAGTCAATTATTCTATTGGTCTAAATGTAAGCAGATCCTCCTCAGAACTTTTTTTTTTCTTCCAACAGCTGTTTTTAAAAAAAAATACTGAGAAACCCTTTATTAGACATTTTCTTTCCGAGATACTATTCCGTGGTGCTCATCTTGGAAGTAAAAGTGAATTATGAAACGCTTAAATCAAAGCAGAATATGCAAACTCCACATTTGTGTTCTCTGTTTTCAAGATGAGCTAATTCTTCCTCCTGCTCATCAGTCACATACAAACACTCTTCCCCCCCCGTCAGAAGAATTTATTCTAACATCATCATCATCACGACATTCACAGACATCTGTAGTTCTTGGCTGCTTGACACGTCATCCGGAAACGCCTCAGACTCGTTTTCACTCGTCAGGAATTTATTCCCTCAAACGCGTTACACGATCTGTCAGAAAGGGTTTTCCAGAGGGGGATTTTGGATATCTTCGTTTATCACTGCAAAAATCCAAATATGGTGTCAACAGCTATGAAAACGAATCCTGTATGTGAGTGCTACTGAAGTGGAGATGTCTGGCTCAGAGTCAGAGAAAAACCCATTTCGAGAAAACGACCTTTGAAGATATGGATTATAAAATATTAAGACATTTTCCAAGACATTACAGGTGACTAGGGTAAAAAATGAAGCTAACCCGTATCAACATGAACCTTTCCTAGTTAATTACTTACATTAAGACATGTTTTAGTATTAAGTTTTCTGAAATGTTTTGTTAAAATATGCAAATGAGGTATTATCTAATGCTAACTTTCGCTGAATTTTTAGGAGATTGCAATTCACAGATGCAAATACACAGTGTAGTAAAATAAACACCTTAATGTGTATTTTGGGTGTTTTTTTCCCCCCAATAGTCTGAAAGAAGACATGCTATGGAAGTAAAATAGCCCCAAAAACTCAAAATTGAAAAATTATGGTTTCCTGGGGTGTCTCCCCTTAAGACTGCTAACTTGTTTTTGTGTACCAAGATCTTGGATCTGGAGCTTTTTTTTTTTACCACATCCACAATTTATTTAAATATTTGCCAGCTGTGAGCAGCTGGCAAAGTTCCTTTGTGCATTGCATTGTGGGAGAAAAGTATCCATCACACTCTAAAATAAATCGCAGTTTGTAAGCATTCTGTCTGCTCTGAGGTTTTCCAAACTTGCTCAGGATTAGTATGCAGTATGAATTTGAATACCTGATTCCAGGAAAATATGCATGCAGCATCACTTTCCAGTCTCTCTAAATACGCTGAAGGGTTTCCAAAATCAGCCAGAAATAAAGTGTGTGTGTGTGTGTGTGTGTGTGTGTGTGTGTGTGTGTGTGTGTGTGTGTGTGTGTGTGTGTGTGTGTGTGTGTGTGTGTGTGTGTGTGTGTGTGTGTGTGTGTGTGTGTGTGTGTGTGTGTGTGTGTGTGTGTGCGTGCGTGCGTGCGTGCGTGCGTGCGTGTGCGCGCGCGCGTGTGCTGTAGGCTGTGCTCTCTAGCCCAGCATGCCAAGCAGGAGACAGAAGACCCTACTTTAAAGAAGAAGAGCATTAAACCAGAACCTGCCACCAGCGAAGAAGAGGAGGGCGCAGACACTAAACCCTCCAACATCCCAGAGGAAAACAACGTGGATGCAAAACCTCCGCTTGGTAAGTGTTCCTTTGGCTATTTTTTTGGTTGTTGTTGTTGTTGTAAAAGTTTAAACTATAACCCTTTAACCGTTGTATGTATTGTGTGCCTCAGGGTCCGAGACAGATGGTGCTGAGTCATCCAACCCAGAGCCCCCCTGTGAGGGGAGAGATGCTGAGTCGGTCTCTGAGCAGCTGCTGCATCCTGCAGCTGAAACCAAAGCAACAGACGCAGACAGTGAAGAAAAGAGAGAGGAGGAGACCCAACCGGAGCCAGAGGTGAGCAGAGAGAGGCAGATATGAGCACCTTATCACAGATCATATCTGGGAAAAAAAACCATTGGCACATGACAGTGTATCGGCATGGTCACCGGTTTGGATCCCTGAACCATCTTAAGGCATTTAAACCGCTGCTGCTGCAGCTCTTACAAAAGAGAGAAAATGTAATTTCTTTTTAGTTTTCAGTTTTATTCCAGTTTGAACCAGAGTTTGATGGTATCCCTCTACCCCTAATCTTGCGTAGTCTTGTAGTTAACAAGGTGCAGCTGTTCACCATCCCTGCCAGGAGGTGAGATTGGCAAGAAAAATGGAGAACAATGAACGGGTGGTTGTGGCCATCTAGTGAAAACAATGTGTGAGACTTACAAGTCAAAGAGTCCTTTTTTGTACCTTTTTGTACAGTGTCAAATCGCCGGTAATGTGTTTTATACCTGCAAACTAGTCGCATTTTGGCGAAAATCGCAGTTTTGAATAGGAAAATGTCATCCACGTGAATCGTGTAGATCCAAAGAGTTTTTATTTTTGGGGAGGGGGGTGTTTAAAAACAGAACAAATGGTGCTGGGCTGGCTGCCACTCGCATGAGGCCAGAACTGGAAGTCATGATGGGGAAATTAAAAAAGTGGCAAATAGTAACTAGTCTTGAATGTTCCGCAGCAGCAGGAAACCAAACACCCACACATAGCTGTTGCCCAGTCACTGTAATAATGTGCTAATAGATAGACAGTAGCTCCAGTGTTGTTATATGCCTCTGAAATACACACAGACTTTTTTCATGTCTACTTGTCTCGTCTGTATCTGTTAGTTTGTGTTCGTTTGTTATTTCAAGTGTGTGTGTATACGCCAAGTCTTGTCTCTGCTCTTTTCTGTGGGCCCAGTGATGCAGTATGTAATGCTGTTTGAACAGAAACTGTGTGTGACAGAAACCTAAAAAAGACAAATTGTGTGTTTCTGTGGGTGGGTGTGTTAATGGCTCTTTGTGGTTGTGTCTACAAACCCCTGATTGCTTTGCTTTGTGTCTGACAGCAGAATAGTTGCGTTTTCTACAGATTTTTCTCTGTGTGCTAAAAACGAGTTCAGAACCACAACACTGCACTTTACTTTTAACAGAACAAATATGTTTCCACTAAACAGAATTCAATTAGTTTTTATTTGTGGTTAAGTTTTGTTCTCCAGCTGGTCAGATTACATCTGGCCCGCATGCAGAAGAGAAGATTAATACATTCTGCCAAAGATATTTGACGACATGACTAGGGTTTATTTTTTGTGATACTTTTTCGTATGCTTTTGATTTGTAGTTTCACAATGTTTAGTTAAAATGAATTGAAGCCTGATCTACTTTATTCCTCTGTGCCAGAGAACAGAGAACCATGAATACAGAGGCTGTAGTTTAACTCAATCCCACCTGCACCATCCTGCTGCTGAAATAAGTCACCAGGGCACCAAATCTGCAACAAATGCACCATTTAATGTAGGTTGAGTCACCTTTGCTAAACTACAGTACCCAGCTTTTGTGGAAAATTACTATACAAATCATGACCAGTTTTTAAAGGTACACATCTTCAGTAGGAACCCTCAGGCAGGGTAGGGAAGTCAGAGTATTGGGAGTCTGAAGGTCTTCTCGTGAGATTTGTTGGCATTAAAAAAAAAAAAAAAAAAAAAAATAAATATCGTCAGCCTTACCCCCCATTTTCCACTGGACGCGACTTTGCTGCGTTCCGGCTGTGTTCTGGTTTTGTTCTGTCCTTCGCCATACCACACTGGGAGGGTCCTCCTTCCCGACTCGCAGATTACCGTATTTTGTCTCTACAAGTACTTTACAGAACAATCGCATCTTTATTAAGCTAGTATCTACCTTCCACTCCAAGCACTCCTACAGTTGAACTGTGGTATGTCTGTGGCCAGGTTAGCTCAGTTGGTAGAGCAGGCGCACATATATAGAGGTTTACTCCTCGAATTTGCTGCATGCCATTCCCCTTCTATCTCCCCTTTCATGTCTTCATCTGTCCTGTGGAATTAAAGGCCTAAATGTCCCAAAAATAATCTTAAAAAAATACAAAATACTCCATGCCTTCTCTTTTCTGGTGTTGTCTTTCTGTGATGTCTATTGTGTTTTTCCGCCTCAAAGATGGCTCTCTCGTCGTCCGCAGTGTTGTAAACGATATTTGGAGGGGGGGGGTCTTTTGATAAACTGACTGGATACTCTCACTGTTTCACTTCCTGCCCAGCTGTCTGAACGCCCCGCAGCTCATCTGAAAATAGACCTGGGGCGTATCTTTAGCGGAGCGGAGAGCTGCTTCACGCATGCTGCTGGGACGCGCCGTGACGCGGCTGCTGGATTGTCAAACATTGACTTAAATGGCTGCGATTGCTCGCGGGGGTTGCGACTAGCCCAGAACGCAGCGCAGACGCGCCCGGTGGATAATAGGGGTTATCATCTCTATTCCCATTTTGCAGGGAGCAGTAAAAATATGCTCAAATGTTGGGATGAATTTGGCTTTCTGAAACCAGCAGAGATCCTTAATTCTGTGGGGAGAGGTAGCAGGGACACATGTCTTAGCCTTCCTGTGTGTTCTGACTGCCTGCCTGTACATATTCTGTAGCTAGCTCCTGTTGACGTGTCTGCTGAGGCATCTAACGAGGCAGAGAGTTCCAGCTCAGACTTTAAGGAGGAGGCTGGCCCCGGCCCGGTCGAGCCCGGACAAGCTGTCTCTGATCGGGCTGGGGATGGGCTCCCGGCCCCGGCCGCTGAGAGCAGCGCGGAGCACAAAGAGGACGACGATGAGCTGAAGCAGGTTAGTGACCTGAGGCTGAATCCAAACTATGTGACTGTGTAACATCCTTCCTCCAACAAACATAAATAATGCTTACTTTTAACTATTTTGCTTTCAAGTGCTGCCAAGATTTTCATCTTTCATTTTTGGCAGTTACATTTTCACGTAAATCTACTCACCTGTCCTTTTGGCCAAAGTTTCTCGGATCTTAATGCCTGCATTTTCTTTTTCCTGCCCTCGTACAGAAGAGAGGATGTCACTCCCAATTTTTCCATAAAGATATGCCAGCTAAATGTTGATCTTTATCATTAATAACTTTTCTGAGTTGCTGGTCTCCACTATTTAAGTTTGTCCTAGATTAGAGCCAGTACAGCTTCCAGTACTGTATATTCTCATATATATATATATATATATATATATATATATATACAGTGTATTCTCTACTCCACCAAACTGCTACATAAATGAGCTGAAATGTTCATCAGTTTTAACCCCAACTCATAAAAAGAGGAGTATTTGTTGAGTCCTTGCACAGCTTAGCCTTTTTTCCCCTCAGCTCACCCTGTGCACATCTGAATCTTATTTTGCAGAGGATTGTGAATGGCTGAAGTGCATTGTTTGTGCTGTTTAGCTTCCAGTAGGAAACAGTGCACGCAGTTCTCTGCTGAGTCAGTCTTTATATTCTGGCATGTGGAGGTTTGGGATTTAATGTCGGCAAACCTGTTGGTAGGAAAGAAAATGTTCAGATACTTACAGATACTCTTATCGATTGATACTACTATTTAAAAAATGGACATTAAAAAAATCTTTTTTTTTGCAGCAATAAGTTCAATTATTTCTTAATTATATATAATAAGGAAGGAGTAATTGCTATATGTTTGGTCTAACCCCTATAAGCAATACAAAATTAGTTTTATCTGGTGGTCAGAACAGCTCACACTACAGTAAGTTCTGCTGAGCAGCTTGTCACTACGTGAATGAAACGTTGTCGATATAGACTATGAAAGACCCAACTTATAAACTAAAAACACAAATAAAAATAAAATTATCCTTTTAAATTCTCCCTACAGGAAAAAGATAAATGAATGAAGTGGTGTATTACAGGTTTAGTTTTCCTTCCTCAGGAGACGGAAGCAGCCCCAGATGAAAGCTCTGCAGCTGAACAGACAGCTGTCAATCAAACCGAGGCCTCAGAGGACGAAGACAGCGCTGCCAAGGTACACTAATGGTTGACATGTCACATTTCTATAGGTTTCTAGATTTATTTCAAATGGCATGTTGGACACATATCTCTGGGTCTCATTTTGTAGCTAATGTCCACATGCCAGTCCTGCAACTCGGTGCAGCTTTTTGCTGTATACACTAGGGAGGATCCAGTCTGTGTCATGAATAGAAAAAACAAGAAATGAAGCAACATAGTAAGAGAAACTCTCCCTGTCTGCTGTATCAGAAAAGGGTTTATTGCCACAATAAGTTAGACTCATGTGGAATTTGCCTTGGTGAATGGTGCATACATAAACATATTAACCATTAATCTGAAATGAACAATGAATACAGAAACAAATATGTACATACAAAATAACTTTTGCATAAGAGAAAAAGTGGCTGAGGCACGGTTTGAGTGCAGAATGTGCAAAAAATACATAGTATGTGCTATGGGCAGGTCTGTTGTTGACCTGTTGATTTGTGTTGCAGGAGCCCGGCCAGGGCGAGCCCAGCACAGCTGACCTGACACCTCAGGAGACCAATGACCAGCAGACAGAGAGGGAAGCCCCGCCCCCCGCAGGTAGGAACAACCAATGAGACGTGTGTTGACCAGGTTGTTCTTTACATGTTATGCATGGCATCCTCTCCGTCTCTTTCTCACCGCGCTGACGAGAATCACACGGCGTTGTGAAGAAACTGCTCAGACCTCTTTTTTTTTCCTTTTATGGCCTCGGCAGCGCTTTACAAAGCCGCTGATGAAAGACCAATGGGATGGTTTTACATTTTATTATGAAAGTCTAAACTTAAGGATGCTTGGCAATCAGACAGTATCAGGTGTCCACGTTGGTTTCCACACTTAAGTTTTTAAAAATGGTATTACCAGTTGTTGCACACACATAAAAGTCATTGCAAGGTTGGAGATAAACAAAAAGTTAAAGCTTGTTTTGTCCTCCGTTAAGACTTTAACTTATTTTTTTTGCCATCAAATAAGATAACGTAAAGAATCAAATCCAGAACTGTTGGAGAAATTTGCACAAGCGCCGGCAACAAAACAACCGACCGCGGTGCTGTAAGATGACGTAGTATGAAGAGCGAGTAGTATGAAATAGAGAACTGCATTGGGATCCTGTGGGTCCCATGGGACCCAATACAAATATCATGGGAGCGGGTGGTTTTAACAAGGGCTGCGGCTGGGAGAAGGCGGTCCTGGGATTTAGGGCCGCTGCTCCTGATCAGTGCTGTAACCGACTGTTAGGTTCGCTTAGCTAGGTTTCATAAGAAAATCAGCAACACACGCGGTGCATCCAGTTAAACACCAGCCAAACGCTTTATTTACACCCCTCTACTCCCTCTCTCTCACTTCTTTCCCGGGGCACTTTAAGGTGTTGGGATGGTACAGACCAAATTTGAAGTCCATCGGATGAAATCTCTAGGAGGAGTTTGTTAAAGTATAGCACCTTGACTTTTAGGTCTACTTCCTGTTGCCACTACGGGGCGCTATGACTTTGAGCCAATATCGGTGTGTATATGTCGTCAGGGTTTTACACCCACTTCCTGTTTCGATGGCGAAACACACAAAATGGCCACCCCGCCACGGCCATGCCCTATGATGAAAAGTTTTTCTTTTAACAACTTTTCATCTTTAATGTCTTAAGATGGCACAGACCAACTTTTGAAGTCGATCGGTGGAAGTCTCTAGAAGGAGTTTGTTAAAGTACGACATGTAGAAATGGCCACAATCGCACTAATTTCGAACATTGAATTCAAAATGGCGGACTTCCTGTTAGGTTTAGGGAATGGCTCCGATAAGCTTTTTTGTACGTCTTGACATGCTACTTATGTGTACCACGTTTTGTTAGTCTACGTTAAATGTACTGCATGGGCTCAATTTATGTTGTGTAGGGGGCGCTAGCAAGCCATTTTTGTGCGCCTATTCCCAAAACCCTTAAAATACGTACATTTTCACCAGACTTGATGCGACCGTCAATTTTGGTGAGTTTTTGAGTATGTTAAGCCCCTCAAAAAGGCGATTCATTTGCCGTAATAATAATTCCTTCAGTATCCATAGGGCCTTCGCCGCTGTCGGTGCTCGGGCCCTAATAAAACAACGTGAGCAAAACAAACCACAGCCAACAACATGTTCTAAAAAAATACAATGCCACTTTGCCCTTATATTGCACTAGAATACTAATTATTGCACTTGAATGTAATTATGCACTAGAACGTTATGTCGCTACTTATCACAGACAGACATGCATATTTATTAATACCATACAGTAAAATAACGATATAATGACGATAGAAAATCAATAGTCAATCTATTGACAATCAATCTAATGTTTGCCGTGCGGGCGGGACCCAACACAAAAGCTGCGGGAACGGGCAGGAGCATAACACACACACTGCGGGAGCGGGTGGGAATGGTGAGAAATCCACCGAGCGGGCAGAAGTGGGATTACAAAACAAGTCCCACACATGAATACCGATGAAAGGATATTAATCGTGTGTAAGGAGGTTGTTGGGGGGGCGGATGGGTCAAACAACACAGGACTTTCAGCCAGGGGACCGGGGTACATAGCAGAGCCGATGAACCGCAATCAGTGATTCTTCTAGGGATGTAGCAAGTCCCCGCCACTGTACTAAACATGCGGAATACACACACACACTAGGGATGGGCATGATTACTCGACGATCGATAATTGATTATTAAGAATTTTGACGATGACGTTAATTTGTTATCGATTAAACTTATACTGGTTGCGTTGTGTAGTGTGAGTCTTGAAGCAATGACATTAATTTCACAGTGTGGCAGCAATTAAACATTTTACCACTCGGGGGCAATATTTGACTCCATACTCAGTTAGTGCGATGCACAACGAGCAGAGAAAAATACCCAAGGGACCTGCAAGTTCATTGAGATGGATAATGGAACCAGCATATCACATTTCATCACGACGTACCATCACCAGACTGGTAAAACTCACTACGAAGAACGGAACAAGGTTCCCCGGGCTGGCCAGGTTAGCGCGGAGGTACCTGTGCATCCCGGCAACGCGGCTGTTTTGGGCGGCTGGACTGACGGTCACCAGGTAGCGGTCACGTCTGACCCCAGATCATGTCAACATGCTTATCTTTCTCAACACACATCAGTAGACTGGTGCAGACATTGTATGCAAGTTAGCCTACTGGTTATTTTTTATTAGGCCTCGTCCGTGCCTTACATTTTGACAAAACCTGTCAGATCTAAGAATTATGTTTTTGGTTAAATTATTATTTAATATGATTCTTTTTATTTATTATTTTGGAACAAATGAGGGACTCTGTTTAAGAACACCGGCTCGCAGCTGCAGGTTCTGCTACTTCAGAGCATATATCTATAATCTATATCTATAACCTCCAGTTTAACTGCCACAAGTTGTTCTTTTTGTAATTAAGATCTCATCAAGGAAAAACACGCTGTATTTTTGTATTTTCACTGCATTTTTAATTTAGAAAAAGTTAAATAAATAATGAATTTTAATATAAAAATATTAATGACTAATCGATAGTCAATCGTTAATTCTCCTGATGATCGACGAAGAAAATTTAATCGAATGCCCATCCCTAACATACACACATTACACACACAGACACAGATTCCTCGATTTACAGGATGTACTTTATGCTGAAAGAGTGGTCTCTATGAATATTTGTTTGTTTTTGTAATTTGGATGAACAGACCTTTTAATATGTTCCACCACTCCTGAAATACCGTTCCAAAAGTGCCATTTTATTAAGGAGGAAAAAGAAACTTACTGTATTTCGTTTTTTGTTGGCAGCATTGTGTCTCTAGCCGTTTGAGTGCAAAACGTTTGGATCATTTCATTTTGTCTGGGGGGGAAAAAGGGGGAAAAGAAAGTAAGACATAAAGTTTAAGATTTTACCTTGATGCGCTGGGACTCAACGCCAACACTTGAAGAGTTTGAATGGCCCTGGCAGCTCTGTTCAGACAAGTTTTCCACAACGCCAGCCACTTGTTTTACATCTCAAAGGGTTTTGTAAAGCTTGTCAGAGCTCATTAAGCAAACTGGAGCAATGAATTAGTCATCTGGAATACAAGCACCTCATTTAGCAAAGTGTTTGAAATGATTTCATGACTTTGGTGCAGAAATTAAAGTTGAAGAGACATGTTTCTCAGCAGGCATTTAGACTTGTCAAACTCAGGTGTAACTGATGACATTATTTACTCGCTTGAACAGTAATTAGTTCTAGCTGTCCTTTTGTTGCCACGATGAGTCCAAATGTCTGCTGTGACAAAGGCTTATGAGCGACATTCGTTGGAAACAGAGAAACGAGAGTGGACGGATGTTATCAAGATTTATTCAGAGACAATAACTTCAGCAGTCTGGAAATAGATTTTTATGAGCCATGCTCTGCCAACATCAGATTGACATCTGGGGTTTTTAGTGAGATGTATCAACAATGTTTGGATGGGAATTTTAGCCAAACATTTCTCATATATTCTTCAACTTTGGTTTATGAAAAATGAACGACATTCCCATTAGTGTTAGCATGCGAACACGCTTAACTAAGATTTATTTTTTATTTATTTAGGATCCCCATTAGTTGTTACCATGGTAACCACAGTTGTTACCATGATAACAACTATTCTTCTTGGGGTTATTAATTCCACATTATAAATAAAATATAGTTCTACCTATACCTTCACATTTCCTTCTCAACAAATGTTTGACACAAGTAACCAATGGACACGTACCAGTGTACAATAGGGTTGGGTATCTTTATTTTTATTTTTTCTAAATGGTGCCGATACTTAAAGGTGCAATATGTAATATTGTGTGTAATACTGGCAGCTAGCGGTTAAAATAGTTACTGCACTACCAATTCAAAATACTGGAGAGTCGTCTCCCCCGCCCCCTCCTGCCCAGACTCGAAGTTCACGGGGGTTGCCAGGCTGAGACCGCAGCATTCACAACAATGTAGCTGGACGCTTTTCTCCCATAGCCAGACATTACTCCACAGCACAGCGGAGTAGCTAACGTTAGATGCTAGTCTCACATAGCCAGACATTACTCCACAGCACAGCGGAGTAGCTAACGTTAGATGCTAGTCTCACATAGCCAGACATTACTCCACAGCACAGCGGAGTAGCTAACGTTAGATGCTAGTCTCACATAGCCAGACATTACTCCACAGCACAGCGGAGTAGCTAACGTTAGATGCTAGTCTCACATAGCCAGACATTCTCCACAGCACAGCGGAGTAGCTAACGTTAGATGCTAGTCTCACATAGTCAGACATTACTCCACAGCACAGCGGAGTAGCTAACGTTAGATGCTAGTCTCACATAGCCAGACATTACTCCACAGCACAGCAGAGTAGCTAACGTTAGATGCTAGCTATATTGACAGTCATAAAAGCCCGTGCTCACGTGGAGCTCTGTAACCAACTAACAGACACACTTTTCCGGCTTAAAATTACAGTATTAACCGCTAAAAACACAACAACCTCACTGTCCTCTCCACACGCCAGTCAGGCACACTTCCTCGGCTTAGAATTACAATACGAAACGCTAAAAATACCACTACCTTGCCGACGGAACACACTTCATTGGCTTAGAATTACGGCAACAATCGCTAAACACACTGCAAACTCATAGTCTCCTCTTTCCGATTTACAGCCCCCCTCTCGTGGCTT
Source organism: Perca flavescens (assembly GCF_004354835.1). Classification (NCBI taxonomy): domain Eukaryota; kingdom Metazoa; phylum Chordata; class Actinopteri; order Perciformes; family Percidae; genus Perca; species Perca flavescens. Next base: position 2,277,775 of record NC_041342.1, read on the forward strand.
AAAATAACTCACCGTTGTCGGCTCCAGCCGCTGAACTACACATTGTAAACAGCCATGGGCTGCTTGCCTGGTCCTCCCGGTAACGTTAACAGTTAGCAGGGTTAGCATGGCGGCGTTAGCCAGGACCAGTCGGGATCACTTTACTGGCTATGTCTCAATTGTTTTTGCGAGTAACCAACTCGGTTACTCTAGCTATATAATTCAATGTGAGTACACAAATGTTGAAATGACAAAAAATGCCCATCCCTAGTAGCTGTGATAAATTAGCGTGGAGCTAATGCTTACCGGTTCAGGAGAAAATAAGCCAACTCTGCGTCCTTTTGGGCTCTAAGCTGTCTCCATCTTTCAAATACATCTCCAATATTTACCAGGGGGTTGTTACGTCTCTGGTCACGCAACTGTTAGAAACATGCTGTTTTAATTTTTTTATATCATGTAGAATCTATCTCCGTTGATCCTGTTCGTTTGTTTGCTGCTTAAATGGCTGTACTAACGTTACAGCTGTAGCGCGCTGGGTTTACGTTTTTACAGGTATATATCTGGCAACCCGGCCTGCCTGTCAAACTGGGCCGTTGATAACAACACACAGATCAAAACATAAACATAAATTCCGTCACGGAATGTAAATTTCAAAAAGAAAAAATACTGAAATTAGCATTGTTGTCAGAAAAGATAGTATTTAAGTTTAACATGTTTCCTTAATATCTGATGAGGCATTGGTGTAATTTTTGGATTTATTACAGTACAAATATTACATATTGGACCTTTAAAAAAGAAAAGAAAAAAAAAGTAATAAAGAAAAATGACTGTAGGTGACCTTAAAGAACGGCTTGTTTATTGCTAAGGCCATATGGTCAAAATGTAATGATTTATTAAATGTCCTAAGCAATAGGCACAACATTTTTTGTCACATACAGCAAACATCTCCTCACTATCTGCGAGCTGCCTGTCCCCTCAACACACTGTAAAAAACCGCGGTCTCTGTAGACAGCCCAGGCTCCACAAACAGCAACAAAAACTAACGGCACCAACCTGCACCACCAAACAGGATTTTGGGGTGGGGGTTGGGGAGGTTAGTGCGCGGAAACACGGAAGGGAGGGGGAGGGGGAGGGGACGGGATGAGGAGGAGGGAGGGAGGGGCGAGCTAGCCTCTGTTTAGTTTGACAATACTTTGAACGTCAACAAGAATAACATCTCCCCAACATTGCTTAGAGCACCTTTAATATTGTAATAAGGGGGGGTATCAAAAACTGAGGAGGACATGCTGTTGGATGCTGTCCTCCTCTCCTACTTTAATGCCCAACAAATCTATCTCTTTCTCTCCCCGACCCTGTCTTTCACTGGTTGAAGCCTGAAAATATTGTAAACAAATTAATAACATAACTAGTTCCACTGGTGGGACTGTTGAGCTCTGTTTCAGACTGATACCTCCGGTTCAGACTGGTCCTCATCCTCAACACGGCCCTTTTACAGTCGCCAAAAATACTTTTCAATACTCAATCTGGATTGAAGCAGCAAACATTCAATGTAACCGTAAAAAATGACATAACATTATTTATAATACGTTTGATTCACAGCTGCTACATATAGTGTTTTGACCTCGACAACCCAACTGCATTTTACCGCAAACTTGCAACTAGTTAACTTTCTAAAGCAGGCACAATCACTTGTTTGCTAAAAGTCGGCTCGGTGATTATGAATGTGTGATTGTGTAAAGGTGTTCATGAGATAGATACCAACCTTTCGTGAACTTGTGAATTTCGCCAGCCGTCTTCTCTCCTTGATGGAGACAGACGCTGAGTGCACGGTGGGCTTGATGGTGTTTTAAGCCTCCAACGTCGCCCTACAGGCAGCTAACCCTCACCTAAAACCTTAAACATAACATTGCCGCGCTGCCTGAAAGGCGACGTTGGAGGCTTAAAAACACCAAACACTGCACGGTGGGGGGGGCTGTGTGTGTCTGTGTGAACGAGACCCAAGTGACAGAGAGATGGAGGAGAGCAGGGAAAGGAAATGCAGAAGAACGTGTTTTAAATAGCGTTAAAAAATAATTAATAACAAAACGCAATGTGCAGCGGCTGGTGTTGATAGTGAAGCGCACCGCCACACATTAGTCTGTGTGGGAAACACTGAGGCCTATATCATCATGATACTTATGTCACCATAAGATATTATTATGATTTTAAACATATTGCAATAATTTGTGATGTATTGCAATTCATCACTTTTTTTCCAACTTCAAATATTTCCCATTTTCAAGTGATGTGGGACATTCGTTTTATCTAAAAAGATCCATTTCTCTGGGTGTTCATCTCACTTCAATTGTATTGCTGCAAAAGCAGTCAAACTGACCAACACATATATAATAAAAGATCGTTACTTGGCATCTGTGTATTGCTACAGTATTGCCACGAAAAATATTGCGATGCTATGCTGTATCGATGCCCCCCACCCCTAGTAAACATTATGCTTTCTAAACATCAGCATGCGTTTAGCTCCAAGCACCGTTGTGTCTGAATACAGGCTCACAGAGCCGGCTGCAGGGCTGCAGAGACTCTGGCTTTAATCACTCAGAATCCCATGAGAAATAAATGAACCCCAAACACATTTATTGTAAGAAAAATGCGGAACATTATTTAAAGTGCTCATATTATGCTCATTTTCAGGTTCATAATTGTATTTAGAGGTTATATCAGAATAGGTTTACATGGTTTAATTTTCTGCACATTGCTGCAGCTCCTCTTTTCACCCTGTGTGTTGAGCTCTCTGTTTTAGCTACAGAGTGAGACATCTCACTTCTGTTCCATCTTTGTTGGGAGTCACACATGTGCAGTACCTAGGTAAGGACTACTAGCCAGTCAGAAGCAGAGTATGAGGGCGTGACCCACGTTGGTCTCTAGGCTGGACTACAATAGAGCTGTTTGGAGCAGTTTGTGAACAGTGTTTTCTGTTGGAGATGGTAAGTCCCTTTGGGGGGGACTTTGGGCTTTTTCACTTTGGAAACCTATAACGTGCACAAAAAAATATGTAACACAATAAAGGAAAGGGGAAAAGCCCAAAAGCATAATATGAGTACTTTATATAAAATTGAACTTGGCCTTGTTTTGCTCCTGTAGTGTCCCCAGTAATGTTGCTGTACTGCAGTAGTTTGGATGTAATAAAGTATGTCACTAAGTGTCAGCTTTGGTAAATACTTGATACTCCTGAAGCACTAATAAAATAAAATACATTAGATGAAGACTTTATAATGGCATAATGGTGTTTTTTAATCTTTTTTCAGACCCTGATTCTGAAAATCCTGATGAGGAAGAGGAGGAAAATGAGGAGAAATCTGAGGTACCCTAAAACATTTAGTTGGAGGGAGTGTTGTGGCCAGGCTGTAAACTAACCTGAAAACAAGTTACTCTTGTGGGGCGCCTGGATACCTCACCTGGTTGAGCATGGGCCCCATGTACTAAGGCTCATTCCTTGATGCAGTGGCCGCTGGTTCGATTCTGACCGGCTGCATGTGATCTCCCTCTCTCTTCCCTTTCACATCTTCAGCTGTCCTGTATAGCAAAGGCCTAAAATGCCCTAAAAAAAAAGAAAAGTTGGTCTTGTTAGGAGCGAATTTGAATCTAAACACAAGAACATATACAAAAACAATTAGTAATAATTATAGTAGTAATAAGTTAGTGTGTGTGTGTGTGTGTGTGTGTGTGTGTTGACTCAGAGCACAGAGGGCAGTGACCTCACCCCCCTGAAGCCTGAAGACCAAACTGAGACATCACCCCCCCCAGAGGACCCCATCTCTGACACTGGTAACAGTTACTGTACTCTCTTCCAGTACACCACGCGTTAATCCTACCCAAAACATACAGTATACAACCTAACCTTTGTTAAACACAGTATTATCAAATCTCTTAATATTTAGGAATATACCCTGAATATGTTTTATTACTTTGGAATTATTTTTGAAAGTTGGCCGTAATTTTGTATTTATGGTCATTTATATTTCTCTTTTATAAGTCTATATCCACCAGGAGTAAATATTTTTTTTTATAAGTAAGATATGATTGTAATGTTTAGTGAATTTAGTACCAATGGTGATTTAAGTCACACTGATGATGACCCTGATGAAGTCAAGATAGCCAAAAGTGTGTGTGTGTGTGTGTGTGTGTGTGTGTGTGTGTGTGTGTGTGTGTGTGTGTGTGTGTGTGTGTGTGTGTGTGTGTGTGTGTGTGTGTGTGTGTGGTAGAAGAGCAGTGTTTCCTTTTCATGCCACTTTCTACTTCTACTCCGCTACATCTGAGAGAAATATTGTACCTTTTACTCCACTACATTCATCTGTTACAGCTTTAGTTACTTTAGTTACTCCACTACATTCATCTGTTACAGCTTTAGTTACTAGTTACTTTACACATTAAGATTTCTGCACACAGAACACATGTAGTTTATAAATCTGATGTTTGATTCTAAAGTAAACTCGCCAACAATATAACGACTACAAGTCACGCTGAGATGATGAGACCATTAAACACACAGCTGGTTGGATCCTTTACTCTTTCTACAATGGGAGGATTTTTTTTAACTTTTAATACTTTAACTTAATTTTCCTGATGATACTTTTACTTAAGTAAACATTTTAAATGCAGGACTTTTACTTGGAGTATTTTTACAGTGTGGTATTAGTACTTTTACTGAAGAATCTGAATACTTCTTCCACCGCAGCAGAAGAGCAACTCGACCCAGAAGTCAACATCATCCTCAACATCGAAGTCAGCGACAGCGAGGCGGCCGAGCCAGAAACTGTCCAAGCGCTCCCTGAGGAGGCGACAGAGTCCGGAAAAGAACCCCCAACTCCCAAGAAGAGGAAGAAGAAAAACAAGAGTAAAAAGGATGTAGAGACACCAACTGCAGATCCCCCGAGCACGGACTCATCGACCGCAGATACATCCAGTGATACTACTCTGACCACCAAGACTGGCAAAAAGAAAAAGAGAGCAGAGGAGGTGGCAGAGGAAGAGACGGATCAGAAGCAAGAGGAGGAGGAGGAGGAGGAGGACTTGTCTCAGGCCACTTCACCAGAGAAGAAGAAGAAGAAGAAGGCTAAGAAAAGGAAAAGGGAGCCGAAAGAAGTGGAAGAGAAAGACGAGGTTACTCCTGTCGCTCCCTCAGACAAGAAGATCAAAAAGAGAAAGGTAAAAGATGTAGAAGAGGAGCAGAGCGAGCCAGCAGGAGTGGAGGAAGAGGAGAATCTCGTGAGTCCGGCAACAGATGAGAAAAAGAAGAAGAAGAAAAAGAGGAAAAAAGATGGCAGACAAGAGGTGCAGTCTGATGAGAGAGCAGCAGGGGGAGACGGAGACGCAGCAAAGCATCTGGAGGTCACAGGTACTCCAAATATACAGCACCTCCTTTAATCAGCACGGTTGGTTGGTTGAAGTACAAGTTTGTACAAAAAAGTTGTACAAATTGGGTATTTCCATTTTAGGCTACTTTCTACTCCACTATCAGGGGAGAACTTTGTACTTTTTTACTTTACTACATTTATCTGACTGCTGTAGTTTGTAGTTACCTTTTAAGATTAAATACTTGCACAAAAACCGTATGAGTTTCTAAAATGATATTCTGAGGCTCAAACTCCTAAAACTTCAATACTAATAATAATAATAACATGAGCATTACAACCCGAGGCGACATTCTGCTGCAGAAGGCTGCGTTCAGACTGCCTGCATCGGCCGTCGGACCGTCTGGCAAAAAGGCCGATCACGTCATGTGGCGGTGGCCAATGATGTAAGCGGAGATCAGACTGGTCGGTGTGTTTGAGCTGTGGTTAGAGGCGGTGTGAGAGGACTGAACTGACAGGAGTCTGTGTAATAGCTGAATGTTTCCTGCAACAACAACAAAGCACTCGCTATGTCTCACTCCTGTCTCTCTCTCTCTCTCTCTCTCTCTCTCTCTCTCTCTCTCTCTCTCTCTCTCTCTCTCTCTCCGGTGAAATGACGCTGCCTTCGAGTGCGGTCGGAAACGTTGAAATCTCTAAACCAACTGACGGGAAACGGTAATTGTGAAAGATAGGCTACGTTCACACCGCAAGTCTTAATTCTGATTTTTTTTTTTGTTGCTCCAATTTGATTTTTTTTTTTTTTTGGGCTGTTGACATGACCTTTTAAAAGGTGGCCTATATCAGATTCCAGTGTGAACTGTTTGCGGTTTCGAACTGACCCGCACGCGCAAAAGAACAATGACATCAGACTAGGGATGGCGAAAACTAAAAAATTTCTTGACCGGTCACCGAGCCTCATTAACCGGTTGAAACCGGTTAACAGTTTAGTTTTAAATATGCTACGCTATTTGAAATATCAGCCATTTTGAGCCGCGCCTGCAATTTCTCAACTCTGTTGCATCTCTCTCTCTCTCTCTCACACACACACACACACACACACACACACACACACACACACACACACACACACACAGAGCCCTGGCACCGCCCTTCCACTCAGGTCACGTTTTTTAAATCCCCTACAGCGCGAAACAAGTCTCGCCAATGCGGTGCAGAGGAGCTTGTATGTAATCGGAGGACAAATGGCTCCTTAGTTTCGAAATAGTTTGGGTACAAGCCAGGTGATCGCGTTTAAAATAAAGTTGTTTGTCTAGCGTTAGAAGCTCATTAGAAACATTGCCGCGGCTCATTTGAGAAAATGACAGTTCGGAAGAGACGCCGCTTTAGTTTGAGTGTAACAATAATAAAGATGATGATCATCATCACCTTAAATGTTACCACTGAAATGCAGATGTAATGTGTTTCCAAATATAAGCCCATCTTATGCGGAAAATTGCCTAATAGACTGCAACAGGATACAACCAATGGATAAAACAGGCGAATAGGCCTAACAAAATTAATTGTTTGGTTCCGGTTTCCGACCAACCCTGTCAATTAATGTGCGACCCAAATTTATTTTATGAGCTTTGGGAAGAAATGATACTAATTAAATAAATACACAAATAAAAAGTTTAAGGCGAACTATAATTACATTTTTGTACAGCCCTCTTGCGATGCAAGATGCCAGTTTTCCTCCAGCAATGAGGACGGCGCCTTCAACCAGCCCTCACCGGCCACGGCGGCCAGCTACAGCGCTACTGCGCCGCCGGGGAGCTTCAACGCGTTAAACAGGGCCGATGAAACCACTCATGAACTATATGTTGTGTTTAATGTCGTTCAAGAGGATGGCAACGTAGCAAGCAAACCCGATCAAATGAAAGGTAGACCCCCTTTAGAGAGCTCTAACGTTACAGCAAGTCCCTGGGGCTCAGTGGAGGTGGCTAACAGCAGTGAAGCTAATGACAACTTCACAACACAATTAATTTGGATACAAGCGTTGCATTATGGAAGATAGATGGGATTCTGAACAGCGATGCACACACACACACACACACACACAGCAGAGCCGAGGTGTCTGCGTTACTTCACGCAGCACATGTAACTGGCTAGAAACGATATCTACAGCTTATACATTATTTACTTCCGCTGGCGCAGATGAACTAACGGTCCACTAGTTAACTGTAAGAAGCCTACAATAAACCCTCCATGATTAAAGAGTCAGTATTTATCAAAACCCACCTACCTGTTCTACAGGCAAATTTAAACATGTAGAAACCGATATTTCAGTCTACTCTTCATGCGCTGTCCACTCTTGCGCTGTCCGCGCTGTGCAAACAAAGCTCTACTCTGCAAATAGCGACTTTACAAACAAGCTAAAATGAAAGATGTCTGTTTCTTAGTTTGCAACGAATCTGGATTTTTGGACAAACTCTTGTAAACGTAGCTGCTGTCTAAACGAACCATCCTCTCCGCTGGAGCGGTAAACCTGTGGCTGTATTATAAGACCAAAACAAATACATGTGGCTACTTAATATGCACGTGAATTACAGGTTTTCAATTTATTAAGTGACAACTGTACATGTAGTAACAGGTAGGCTATGTTATGAAAATATTGAGTATCCATCTCTACTGTAAAGGCAAAAAAAAAATCCTACTTATCCTTTGCTGCCACTGGGAAAAAAATAAAAAATAAAATCAATTCCCTATCAACCCATGACCTCAACAAACTACAAACCGGAACCAAACAATTTTTTTTTTTATGCCTTATGAAACGTGAGGGATTATTTCACTTCACAGAAAAAAAAATATTGGAATGAGATGGCTAACTGTAGTAGCGTTTATTCCAATATCTATAATTGCCTAATTTAGAGATCACTTTTTTTTTTTTTTTAACCGACTAACTATAATTTATGGTCATCGGTTAAAATCCCTACATCAGACGCAGCACGCCGTTGCACTAAATTTAGGGAGGTTATGGAGGAAGTCAGCATTTTCGCTTTTATTTCAAAATATTTGTGTAATGGCAGACGTAACATTGAGCAGGTGCTGAGGAGGAGGAGAATGAAGAGAGAGAGCCAAATTGGCTATTTTGGCGTTTTACGGAGTTATGGCTGCAAATTCACTACAGAGTCTACAGTCTGTGTGGATGCCTACTCGACGTTTTTAATTTTACTGGCTGTCTAGGGCTAACTCCCGCCAGTGCATAATTGTTGACAAATGTTGATGTAGATTGACGTAAAAGTCGCATCAACCCCCCCCCGCCTCACCACCCTGCGGCAGGTCTCATTTTGGTGTGGTTGTTAGTGGCTTACTTTACTCTACTTCTTCCTCTCTGAACTCCTTTTAGACGGCGACTCCTCTGAGCTCTCCTCAGCCAAAAAGAAACACCGCCTCAAGAAGAAACTGAGCCTGACCAAGAGACTGAGGCGCCACAGGCAGGAGGAGACGGCCATCATGAATCAGAAGTGGAAGGAGAAGAAGCTCGCTAAGAAGTCTGTGGACTTTTTTTCCCCTTTGGCATCCTTATGTCTAAAACGTCCCATTATGTACACTCTTACTACTACTTTGTCAGCTGTTGTAAGTGTATGTAGTTCAGATTCAAATTTAATGAAATAGAATATAGAATATTTTTGGAAAATATACATTTATTTCAGTACTTAAACAGTTACACAAACAAAAGGGCCAAACAATGGAAAGGTAAAAACTTTCAACAGAAAATGGCCGCAGAAAGTAAGATATCTTTACCATAGTAATGCCCAAATGCTTTTTTGGAAATATATATATATATATATATATATATATATATATATATATATAAAGAAATGCATAATGTGTATTTTGATGAAATGTAACAATTATGGAATAATAAGGATAATGTGATATATATATATATATATATATATATATATATATATATATATATAATGTTTTATATATATATATATTTACCATTTTCCTCAGACTAAAACGGATGAAAGGGGCAGCAGAGGAGACACCTGATTCTGCTCAGCTGGATGACGACACACCAAAGAAGAAGAAAAAGATGAAAATGAACACGGAACAAGAAGAGAACTCCTCAAAGGAAAACCAACCGCCAAAGAAGAAAAAGAAGAGATTGGTGGAGGTGGAGGAAGAGGATGAAAGCAGCACTGTGCCCGCTGAGCCTCCTGAAGTCGACTCGTCTCCACTTTCAAAGGAAATCAAGAAGAAGAAGAAGAGAAAGATGAAGGCGGGAGAAGGCGAGGAGACGGCTCCCGTGCCCATCACCGTGAGCCAGGATGGACCTGCAAAGAAAAAGAGTAAGAGACTTTATCATTGTTAATCCTTTCATTTTTTGATTGTTTGATCAAGAAAATGTTAGAAAATAGTTCCCAGTTCATAATAGTACCTTTCCGTCCGGAGGGATTTTTGCAGTTCCTAGAACATAACATTCCTAGAACCCTTTTTTTCCTCATGTTCCGACTGGACAAATTTGGGGATTTTTAAGTTCCTATGACCACAGTTCCTGTAACTCTTTCAGGGCAGGCTCTTTTCACTGTTCCCTTCTCAGCATCGGGACCTAGGTCAACCAGGGTTGGGTTTATGGTACAGACAGACCAACAATGGGACAATTTTAACAGTTTTTGCCATCTTATTCACCACTAAATTCACTTCTGACAACGTTTTAGGCGAGAAATTAAATGTTTAGATTTTGAATATAGGCAGTCTTGCGAAAATTGATGCCGAATTGACAATTTGCTTCAAAGTTTTCGGAGTTGAGAAGCTCCATGAAGTGAGGTGACAGCCAGCCAGCGCCTGCCCCGGCCGCTAGCTCGTCACTGGGCCAGTCCTGCTCAGAGACCCCGCTGTAAGCTGGAGGTCTCTCACACACACACACACACACACACACACACACACACACACACACACCCGCTGTAAGCTGGAAGTCTCTCAGACCGCTCTTGTAAATAAGAGGCTTTTATTTCAACGGGAACCTGCAGGCTTGACAACCTCGCTGGCCTGCTGTCTCTCACACACACACACACACACACACACACACAGACAGTGGACCAATTACAGATGTGTCTGCGTCGTTGTGTTGTTACATTTTGAGAGGTGCACATCAGGCTACGGCGTAGGATCGGTATCTCCACGTAGCTATGTACGTACGCACCCCGTTGATTTAACAGAGAAGCATAAATTGGCCTTAACTCACACTTGGCCCACTTGCCTTGAACCGTACCTGAGAATGGTTGTCTCACTCCCTTGCGACCTTCTGATCATCTCGCCGTAGCGCTAGCTGAATAGCTGCGAGCCTACCCTTTCCAACGACCTCTTCCGTGTCTTCCTAGCCCTTCCAGAAGCTTAGAAATCCATCTGTGAAGACGGGACTTTTCGGAGCCTGTGCGGAGACTATGCACGCAGTTCCAGAGCGATAAATCCACGATTGAACGGCTATTTTCTGTGTTTTGTACCAAACCGCGATCTACTGTACTTTTCGCTAGCCGGCAGCCATCTTTGATTTGGACACTTAGACTGACAGCTGTGTTGACCAATCACATGAAGTAATGTGCCCAAAGAGTTTGCTCAGTGAATAGAGAGCCTTTCGAGGAGGGTCTTATTCCCTAGGTCTGTGTGTGAGTGTATTAGGAGAATAAAGAGACCAGGCAGGGACTGGCGAGTGAAGCCTGCAGGCTGAAATTATTTGGCTTACTGATGTCAAATTTCAGACAGATAATACATTGAAGATGACACGACTAACTTTTTGGATAAAAGCATATGGACTTTTATGGGAAAAAAAGCTACATAGTTTTATATTTGTGGTAGTTACAGAGTTTATTTCTGTTTCCCCTGATTGCCAACACCTAGAAGAGCAATTTTCAAAAGCCAAAAGTCTTGGCCATTATTGTTCTCTGTGTGATTTCAACATACATTTCTGTGAGATTTCATTTCCATTTACTCTTTTCTTTTGTCTTTATAGTCATTTAACAATGTATATATTCATGTGACATCCCTGCAGCATGCATATCCTGATAGCCCAGGTTCTCCTGAAAGAAATGGTCTATAACTTGATTGTGCATAACAGGGTTGAGATTATACAAGCATTATTACACGAGGAGACCAGGCGGACAAAAGATGGGGGGGGAAAAAACGGCTAAGACCTCAGAGGGTTAAAAGTATCAAGTGTCCTGACAAGCCTGGAGCCGATCACTGAAACCTGTAGCCCAGGGCTTGTATTCCCCCGGTTCCCACCGCCAAGAACCAGACCGGAACATTTAGTCCAACTGAACCGTGCCCAGGCATGGTACGGAGCCATAATACTAGTCAAAGGAAGCGGACTCTGGGGTCAAACGTGCTCGGCGCCGGTTTACTGTAACTGGGCCGAGTCTGAATACGCCCTGAGCTGCAGCGGTTCGGACATAAATTAGTGTTTTAGAAAATATAGATTTTATTGACTTATGAACGTCTGCATGTGGTGAAGATATGATGTGTCACGTGTGTTCTGTGCTGCCTGATGTTTGCAGAGAAGAACAGATTAAAGGAGAAACTGGAAGAGACGGAACCAGCTGCAGACCAACAAGCTACTTCTACAGTAAGAAACCCCAACACATCAGACTTCTCATAACAGTACTGGCATTAGAAGTTGAGTTGCCACATGTATGCATGTTTGACTGCCATGTACAAGGAGCTAAACATTTGGCCAAAAAAGTGTTGGGCAGGGCATTAGGCTCACTCAATAACTTGTCATTTCTGCATTTATTTATATTTTAACCAAACTTTATTTTTCTTTCTGATATTTCCAGAAAAAGAAATCCTCCAAAAAGACGATCATCTCTGATTAAATGTGGGTAAGTTGAACGTTTTCACCTCCCGTTTATGAAGTTACTGAAACGGTTTTGTGATATTATCTTTTAGATCCATTCAATGTCAATTCAGGCTCTGCAAATTTTCAATAACACAGTAATCTGTGCTGAGAGCTGCATACATAGATAGGCCTGTCACGATAACACATTTTGCTGGACGATAAATTGTCCCAGAAACGATTGCGATAAACGATAATATTGTCGTCCTGAGACCATTTTCATCTAATATAATGATAATAATGCAGGTACACCTTTTCAAATATCAAACTTTTATTTCCAAAAAATATTTAACACTGGAACTGGAAGACATTTTAAATATCCACATTAAATACATAACCAAAACCAATAAATAAAATGGACTCTGTCTCTGTTAACAAAAAATGCACTGGAATAAAAACCTAACACAATCATAAACAATAAATAAAATGGAATTTTTTCCGGCTGCGATAATTTCCATTTAAAAATGATTGAGCTCATTTTTATTTATAATGCGATTAATTGATTGATTGCATATTGCGACAGGCCTATACATGATCATCTCACCTATGATTAAAACGCATTTGCTGAGATGGACTTTTTATTTTGACCCCTAGGGATTTATGGTTAACAATAGAATGCATCACAGTAGAACATAATGGAAAAAGATGAGTGACAGACCCAGAAGTGACATATAAAGTTGCTGTATATAAGAAGCACGTTATGTCCTTCTCATTTCTTTCTCTCTCCTCCCGCCCCGTGTGTTCTCTGATCAGACATCAGTGAAGAGTGATTGGATCTTGGACCTAAAAGCCCCCCCCCCTCCCGAAAGGACAATCTGCATCATGTTTGTGCCTTTACTCTGGAGTTGCTGCCTGGGATCAACATCAGTGTTCAGTAATGGCTCACTGTCTTCAGCTGGAAAACTGTGAAAGCAATACAACTAATATTATCAAAGAAGGCAATTGTTTGCAATTGTCCCATACTAGTGAAATGCTAAACAATACTTATTTTTTAAATGTTTTCTGTTTTGATGGGTTCAGTAGATGAGTCTTATGTTTTTAGTTATCAGTCAGTTCAACATTTTTCTACTCTGTTTGGTTTTTAAAGTAGAAAGGTGTGCTTTTACTTTTCGTGTAGTCATAAAGCTGTGAAGTTCTGTTTTTGTTTTTGGGAAATGGTTTTGTTTACAGAGTTCTGTTTACACACTTTTCTTATTCATCCTAGACATATTAACTATGCATCTGATTAAATCTTGCTGCTTGGGAGGAGTCTGAACTACTGGGATATTTGTTGGTGTTCTAAAAGCCAACATGTGTGAGAGAAAATAAAACTTACTTTCATTTTGCAGTAGCAGTGAGTTTTGCTAGTTCACCTTCACACTGTTGCACACGTGGCATTCACGTACTATGGGAGTTACCAGTTTTCTGCATTGAGTACTTTTACTTCTAATATTTTAAGTACAATTTGCTGATGATACTTCAATGCAGGACTTTGGTATTACTACTTTTACTTAAGTAAAGGATCTGGACACTTCTTCCACCACTGGACATATCTTACAGAAGTGCCTAAAAAAGCTAACTTACACCTCACGGTAATTTATGCTACATTAAAGCATGCTATTTTTTTTTGCATTTTAGGAATTTATTGGATAGGACAGCTTAGACATGAAAGCAACATGGCATCATGACTTTGCGTAAACATACACGCCACTTTCCTAAAGCCAAATGGCGTGTTATATGTACGCATTTTGAGCTATCCACGTTTATGTCTACGCTGTATACAGCGGATGGAAACATACACATTATGGCGAGAACGTGCCGTACTATCACGAGAACAGTGTCGCACGCTTGTGAAGTAAAAAAAAATTAAAGGTTGGGTTTAGGAAAAGAACATTGGGAAAGGCTTTAGTGACACACAAAAAAACGACAAAAACACAATGTTGACCGACGTGACACGCTTAGAAAACAAACGGTTGGGTTTAGGGAAGAAACATTGGGGAAGGCTTAAAGAAAAAAAAAAATGCGGGATGCAGTCCCTGCTCTCCTGGGTGAAAGTCCTGTGTTTTACCCATCTGCCACCCCCCCCCCACCAACCAACCTCAACTTGATTATTTTTGACACTGCTGTAACACTTGAGATTCAACAGATCTATATATAGACTGGGAACTCTTTTCCTTCCCCTTGTATTAGATCATCAAAAGCACATTTCTTGCTGTTGACTGAATAACTTGTTTCCAACTGGATAAAAATAAAAAATCTCCATCTGACTCTAACCTTTTTAAGAACCACACATTTTAACACGTAAACTTCTAATGACTCCAACTGAACTAGAGGATGTTTGTTTTTGGCTCCGAGCTTCAGAAGAGAGAAAAGTAAAAGTAGTTTAGGATTGGTATTGATTCATAGAACTGTGAGGAGAAATTAGGTTTTTTACACACACACACCCCCACACACAGTGGTGCAAAAAAAGGGGGTATGCGCTATATGCAGCGCATAGGGGCGCCAAAGCGATGGTAGAAAAGAAAAAAAAAAGTTAAAAATATTTGTTTTGGTGTTTTCTATATGTAGCTGCTTTTGTGCGTTTCTAAATCGTTTCTGCATTTCCTCAATGTTATTATATAACATTGTAGAGGACTAACAGGCTTGAGTAGGCACCCTGTCTCATAAGATTCCATCATAGATGAGAAGAGGGGAGCGGGGGGGCGCTAACCCCTAACCCTAACCCCCCTAACCCAGATGAGAAAAAAATGTATTACAAGTTTTCTGTAATTTAATGTAAATTACATATGCAAATTAGGAATTATCTAATGAAAAATGCACTAATTTGCATATATTTAAAAAAATGAAATCTGAGTATTGGATAAAGCCACGTTCAAAATTATTTTTTCATTGTGTTCACATATTAGATGGGAAAAAAATTACAGAGGGATTTATGGATATCTACTTTTGTTATCCTGTAAATCAGAATATACTGTCAATAGCCTTAAAACGATTTTCGCCATGTTTTTTGGAATAAAATGTTATATAAATCAGGCTAGGAATAATATATTTACAAATCCCTCTGTAATTGTCTTCATAATATAACTAGGTACAAGACTGGAAAGTATGGTGTATAAAGGTGCTACTGAAGTGGAGATTTCGTTCTTGGAGTATATTTAGGTTCAGCAGGGAGGAGTAGGGAATGGTGGACCCAAAATGCAGAGGCAGGCAGGAGAACGTAGAGGTGGAAGGTTTATTAGTTCATAAAAAACAAAGTGCAAACAACAAAGGGAGTCCTGAAAGCAGCAGGCAAAAAACCAATCTGAGTGTAGAAAACAAAAGCAGGGAATCCAAAAAACAAGAACAGAAAACAAACCAGTGACTACAGAACAAAAGAAATCCAGGGAGCAAAAAAACCAGACACGAGCAAGCACTGGGAGACACGACAGGCACACACAAAATGATGTGACATTGGACAAGGGGAACACAAAGACTAAATACAGAGGGTAACGAGAAAACAAGCAACAGGTGACACTAAGGCTGGGAAACAGGTGAACCACATTAGGGAAATCACAGAGGAGGGAAAAACACCGGAAGTAATTCAGACAAGACAGAAAACCAGACCGTCAAAATAAAACAGGAAACAGAACATACAGACACAAGGCAAAACAAGACAGGGACTACAGCTAGGCGAGACAAGGGAGGAAACACTGGTTACAACAGAAAACAGAACAAATACACAACATAAACAGGAAACAAGAACAGAACCTCAAAACCAACAGAACTCAAACCCCAAAACCATGACAGTATGAGAGAAAAGTCATTTTGAGAAAACGGGTTTTAAAGATTTTTATAGCTAAATAACTAATAACTGTTTTTGTCTTTTGAGGTGATTTTCGACGCATTTATTTTGACATTCTGAACTACCGCGGAAATGTCAGAGCGCGTCACGTGACCATTCTAAGCGAATGGCGTTGTCAGGAATTGTCAGCAGCCAATGAGATTGCACATGTAGCGCTAAAGCCCCCCTTTTACTTTCACGATTGGTTGCTGATAAAAAGGAAATGACCATATTTGGATCCGACAGCTTTGTAGACCAAGGGGGTAAGCTTCGCTTCAGAACTCGAGCCATCTATGGCGCCATTTTGTTGCTAACTGGCCATCACCTCCTGTTAGCATTCCGCTGACCGCCATTTTTTTTTTACGTCACTTGACTGCGAATAACTTTACATCAGAAATGTTTGAAGACTCTATTTGTCCGTTGTTTAGTTCCAAAGAAACACGACAATGTATAAAAGGCTTCATTACCTTGTACCTCACGTTATGGCTCCGTAGCAGATGTTTTTGTAAATATAAGCTAACGATTGTGTCATAACCAAGTGACTTACTGTCGCATAGTAGAGGAATTACCGTATAGTACAGGAGAAGCTCGCAGGCAGTTTCGACTTACATGAGCTGTTTAGGTTTAATTACTAATGTTAACTGGCATGTTAGTTAGCAATAATTAGCCTGTGCTTATGTTATCTCCTTACATATACATACGCTCTCCGTATCTGTAAGATTGGGAATGATTGAGATTTCTCTCGGCACAGCTACCAGAAGACTTACAACTTTCAGACACGTTGCTCACGTCACATTCTCTCAGTTGGAGGCTGCGCAGTAAAGCTGGCCATCACCGGAAAAGTGCTTCTAATATCCTTCACTGGTCTCCGTCCAGAGCAACGGGGTCTATTGGTCCATTATATACTGTCTATGTTGTAGAGCAGAGAGAGAGCTTTCCAACTGTATATGAGATGACAGGGTGCAGACAGCGATTGCGAAGCAGCGGGATGATTTAGAACGTCAACTTTTGTTGAATTTAGGAGAAATCTACCGACGGTAACAGACAAAGTGTAGTAAAATAAAGACCTTAATGTGTATTTTTGACTTTTTTTCACCACATGTCTGAAAGAAGACATGTTACTGAACACAAATAGCCGAAAATCTCAAAATTGACCAGTGAAAAAAAACGATGTTTTTGCCTGCTGTGTCTCGCCTTAACAGACTAGCTAGCGTTAGCTAACACTGGGAATGTAGCAGCCAAATGGGGGTTTACAGCTAGCTTAGAATATGCAGAACTGAGGTTGCTGAGCTGAAAACTGGAAAATATAAGGTAGCATGTACAATAAATGACAAGAATCTGGAAAACATAACTAATGCTATAACTCTGGTACCATGGAATTATTAATATATTAATTAATATATTTTGTGTTACCATTAGCTGTCACACATACAGGCTAGGCCTATAGTTACATCTGTTGGGTGACATGGAAGCTGTAATTACAGGGTCACATCCAGGCGCGGATTAATGCACAGGCTTTTGAGGCTGCAGCCTAGGGGCCCCACGTGTGCAGGGGCCCCGGATTAGCCAGACAATTAATTATTATTTTGAATTTACGTCAGCGCAAAAAAAAAAAGACCCTAATTGGCTCATAAGAAACATTTATTTTTTAATTGGCCCATTGTTTTTTCAATTGACTCTGGGCTGGCCAAAAAACACTTTAGTCAAAAATATCACATAGACTATTTTTTGAGACAGAGATGGAAAATATAACAATTAGCCTATGTCTGACAGCGGGGACGTAGTAAACACATTTGGACTGTTCCAGATGAGTTTAGGTTTCCTGCCTCACGTAGTTCACATTTCAGGATGTGTACTTGTCTGATTTTTGTCCAAGAAATTATTGCCAGTTTCCAATAAATACTTTCTCTTCAAAATGCAACCTTTTCTTTTGTTAAATGTCATGAGAAAAGTGTCATAAAAAAAATGTCATGATAGGTCTTTATTGTCATTTGTATGCAGTACAACAAAATTCTGTTGGAGCCATTCTCTCCAAATAGCAGCATAGAGTAAAAAGATACAAATATCGGGGCGACCTTTAGCTCACCCAGTAAGAGCGTGCGCCCCATCTTGGCTGAGTCCTTAACAGTGGCGTGAGTTGGAATCTGACCTGCGGCCCTTTGCTGCGCATCATCCCCCATCTCTCTCCCACCTTACCGGTCTATCCACTGTCTCTCTGAAATAAAGGGAAAAAAGCCCCCAAAAATAATCTTTGTTCTCTCTCAATTTTCAATTTCATGTTGCTTTATTGGCATGACAAAAAAAATACATCTGTGTTGCCAAAGCATAAGAACAAACACATAAAATGACAAGGAGTAAATACATCTGATGTAATAATAATAATACAAGTAAACATATTATAATTATCTCTCTCTCTCTCTCTCTCTCTCTCTATATATATATATATATATATCTCTCTCTCTCTCTCTCTATATATATATATATATATATATCTCTCTCTCTCTCTCTCTCTCTCTCTATATATATATATATATATATATATACATACACACCAGCACCGTGTAAGTATTCCCTTAGGTGACTGGAAAGAGCACAAGTACATTTTTCCGAGAGTAATGTTAAGGTAATGAAAACGTGCGCTCATAATGAAAGCAAACCACAGCACAATAAAAGGCATACATATGTCTTGTGGGAGGTTTTTGTTCAAATTGAAGACTTAAGTTATTATGAATATTCATAACGCACCATTACGCTGATGGCTTTGTCCGCAGAAAATGCCATTGTGTGCATTTAGGCGGGAACCCGGATACAGTTTTATGATGAAGGATTAAAGTAAAGAAGCTGCTGACTGCAGATCATTGGTCAGACTGTAGCTTACAACGTAGAGCCCGACCGATATATCGGCGGGACAATATTAGGCATTATTCAAACTATCGGTATCGGCATTTATAATCGCCGATAAATGAATATTTTAAAAAATAAAATAAAAATGGACGAAACCCCCTTCAGCCATGATTGGCGTTGCGTAGTTTGTCCACCAGAGGACGCTCTACAACCTCCATGTTGGCAACTCTCTTTGATTTTTTTTTTTGATTTTTTTTCAAAGGACTTTAAGTTTTATATCTTAAGTTTGTATTTTTATATATTTTATTTATCAGAACTTTAATATATTTTGATGTTCCTCTGTTCAGTTTATTTTTAAACTGCATTATCATATTATTTTAGTGAGGACTTATAAATAACTACAAATAACTAATGTTAGGGAAATCTGTTTTGCGTTTTGTTATGCATTATTGGATTTTTTTTTTAATATATATCGGCCGATATATCGGAATATTGTATTTTTAAATCACCAAATATTTGATGATTTAACGGCCTTAAAAATCCTTTATTGGTCGGGCTCTAATAGAAAAACACTGATTAGGCTGACTGACTGGCATGCTGCATGATCCACGTTTATTTCGGGCATACCACCTGGTGTACCAACTGGTGTTCCTGGACAATCATCATCATCATCATCATCTATCATGAAGCTGCTCCATTAACCCTGCCTTTTCCAAACGTGTTACACAAACGAGGTGGCGTTCTATACCGTTGTGTCAAATTTGACCCGTTTTCTACGTTTTACAAAAAATCAGAAATATGGGTTTCTTTCAACCAAATTGGCCAAAAATAACATGGATGCATGCATGTACGTTGTATGAAACCACAATGTTTTTCGCAGGTAAAAGCAATGATTACTTCCATTGAATTTTGGGTGTTTTATTCAATTTTATAGCATTTGAAAAAAGAAAGATTTAAATGGTTTTAAAAACTTTGACATGAGTCAGTCTGTGATTCACTCAACATCGTCTGATCCTAACTATTAGTCATAATTCATAATTTATGCTTTTTTTTTTACTAAACAAATTGGTATTGTGTCATTTAAATTAGGTTAATTGATGAAAAAAAGGGTAGACAAGTGACAAAAACGTCGGAAAAAGCGCCAACATTTTTTAATTTTGACCCGGAAGGACAACAAATTCATGATGGACAAAAGAATAGCATCATCAGGTAATGAGCGCAGTGTTCAAAGAGCACCAGTGGTGCAAAGTAGTATTTGAGGTAAAAAAAATTTTTTTATATATATATATAAATAATATAGTAGGATTGCACAATAAGAATAGAGTAGGCTCCTTCCCTACTTTCTACCCGTCTTATTTTCAGCACCCATCTCAGCCAACAGCCATCTCCGAGCTCGGCGAGAGTTTCTTAAGTACCAACACATTCTCAAAATACTGACGCGGTCCGGTGCCTTTGGCGTTGTTATTGGCGCTAAAAGTCTCCTTAAGCATCAAATCTAAACGTGCTTTATCTAAACGCGCTGGGTCGGGACTGTTGGTGTCACTTTTGACGCAGTTAGGTTTAGGAAAAGATTGTGGGTGGGCTTATAAAAAGGTATGTTTACGTCACACGCGGGACAAGAACAGGACAGTTGGGTTTAGGAAAAGAAGAACGGGACAGTTGGGACTCTATAGCTAACTGCGCCACCTGTTGCCAAAGTATCGTCACTGACATGAAGATGGAATATAATGAAGCTGACTAGCTCAAAGGTTTCACGTTGCCTTGAGTTCGAGCCCCCCCGTGTGCCAGACTACCAGTACACTACATTCATTTCAAATGAAACATTGCAGTTGTTACTAAGTGGAGCGTGTGAGCGCTGATCGTAGTTACGTGTCATCTCCAATCCTATCTGGATTTGTAAGTGGTGCTGTCCTGAGTTGAAAGAAGTTATTATCGAGATAATAGGAGTGTGTGTTTGTGTCAGCCACTGTCCATTTCCTAAGGTTGTGAAATGCAAACATTTTTTTACTACTTTTTTTTTTAAAAGGCAAGCAGCACCCACGGAAGAAAACAAATCGGTGCTTATGATAGAGGAAGACTGACAGCTCTGAAATACATATTATAATTTATTTACACGACTGTCAAAGGGAGACGGGTATCTCTCTGCCCTGTCTCCCTCTCCTCTGCCTGCTCCGTGGCCGGTGTGTGTAAGGGACAATCTCTTGTGGAGCATTAGAACTTTGAAAAGCCACAGGTTCCAGTTAATCTTCTAATGGATACGTGTGTTGTGTTATTCAAAGAAACGATCGAATTGTTATTGACCTTCGAATGAAGGTCAATATGATTTTTTTTTAAGTCTTGTGTGCACAACATATGAATTATAATGTATTCATATTTTTATTTATTGTCAATTCTAATTAAAGGGTTAGGGTGATGGTTAACCCTTCTTGTCGGTGTTAGGTTTCTCTTTAATCTCTTTCTGAATCTAAGCTGTTCATCTACAGACTGAGCGCGTTCTGTCCTGATAAAGATATTGATGAACTGAAGTCCTGAGACTTCCTGATAAACTGTGTTTGACTAAATATTGAGCTTTATTGTCGTGTCTTATTCAATCTGCCAGGGGACATAACAGCAACAGCAGACAGACTGTCAATGGTGGACAGGAAACGATTGCATTAATATTATATCTTTGATTTTAGCCAAGCAGTATGACATCTTTACTGCCATACTGAAGATTAAATTATAACCTTGGTGTTTGGTCTTGATTTGAAAGTTTACACTACCACCAAGTATAAACCAATTAAAATGAGTTGAATGGCTCAAGCCTGTTCAGATTCAAAAACATGTGGCCGTTGATAAGAAAATAGGCAGAATTTTGGATGAAGCTTTAAAGTGCTCATATTATGCTCATTTTCAGGTTCATAATTGTATTTAGAGATTGTACCAGAATAGGTTTATGTGGTTTAATGTTCAAAAAACACCATATTTTTGTTGTACTACACATGGCTGCAGCTCCTCTTTTCACCCTGTGTGTTGAGCTCTCTGTTTTAGCTACAGAGTGAGACATCTCACTTCTGTTCCATCTTTGTTGGGAGTCGCACATGCTCAGTACCTAGGTAAGGACTACTAGCCAGTCAGAAGCAGAGTATGAGGGCGTGCCCTGACAGTACCTAGGTAAGGACTACTAGCCAGTCAGAAGCAGAGTATGAGGGCGTGCCCTGACAGTACCTAGGTAAGGACTACTAGCCAGTCAGGAGCAGAGTATGAGGGCGTGCCCTGACAGTACCTAGGTAAGGACTACTAGCCAGTCAGGAGCAGAGTATGAGGGCGTGCCATGCTAGCAGCTAGGTGAGCATTATAACATGTGTTCCAAAGTGACCACGTTGGTCTCTGAAGTAAAGGCTGGACTACAATAGAGCTGTTTGGAGCAGTTGGTGAACAGTGTTTTCTGTTGGAGATGGTAAGTCACTTTGGGGGGGACTTTGGGCTTTTTCACTTTGTAAACCTATAACATGCACAAAAAAGATATATAACACAATAAAGGAATGCTAAAAAGCATAATATGAGCATAATATGAACTTTAACAAAGTGGCCATCATGTTTGAATCAAGGGGTTTGGGAATAGCAATTAAGACAACCCCAAAAAATGATTGAGCTGTGAACTCCCACATTAGACATCTGAACTAAAACGTGCAGTTAAAGCTATAGTGTGTAGTTTCTGTCTCCATGAGGAATTCTAAGTAATGACAACAAGACTGTCAGCGCATCCACATGATACAAGCCTTCCGTGATCGCACACCCCCCCTCCTCCACACAGTTGCTAGTAGCCAAGGAGGACACGGAGGATTAAAAAGCATGATGGACTCTTCAGAAGAGGTCATTATCTTCACTGGAGTTTCTGTTTAATTAGCTTTGTAGCAACTCATCTGGCAATGGCTTGAATGTAACGGACGTTCATTAATATCAAAAAGTTAGGCACTATCTTTAAATACTTCCACATCTTAATACAACATAATAATGTTTGGATCCAACAAAATAATGAGAAACCTTTATTTCTAATCACCGGTCACGTCTTGTCATTTAGAGCTTACGTTTTATAGATGAGATATGGAAAGGACAGGAGGTCAAGCATGTGCTGGAGCAATTACCGATATCTCTACAATAACTGATGCATCATACACACTACACACACCCTACCCAGATGTTTAGAGGTGTTCACTTTCGGCAACAACATCAACATATTCAGCTCATCTACAAACCAAATGACTCGGCGTCTGCTGGGGCGAAACCCTAACCCACAGAGCTGCAATAACTGCCAGTAATTAAAGCTCATTTCACGCCGCTGCAGTTCGTGATGCTGCACACGCCGAGTTATTTGTCAAAATTAGTTGAGATGCTCAGAAATCACATCACACATGTCAATCAAAGCACCGCTGATCAGCAACACTGATGCTGACTGCCAGAATAAGGGGTTGGAGGTTGTTTTTTTTTCATGGCATTAATTCCTTTTTTATATCTCGTTTTCTCAAACAGTTTGGGTTCCATTTTGTATGTAATGAACTACATAAATAAGCTTGATCTGATAAATATTTTAAGAGCACTGCAGTTATTTAGGTTTTCACTCTTTGTCCCTATCTAATTAAGAAAATCATTTAATTATGCAAATGTTTAAATTTTTTATATTAGATCAAACAAGTGAGTAAAAATCAAGACTAACTGTATTTCTAAAGGAGGTCTGTAAGAGTCCTCCTGTCCATCCCCTCATCAACTGGCTCATCATCATCATCATCATGCTTCAGATTTAAAGTTGTTTTGGCTTTGTTGTCGTTCTCTTTTGCCTCATATCTGCACATAGTAAACATAATTAAGAGCTACAGTACAGGCCAAAAGTTTGGACACACCTTCTCATTAAATGTGTTTCTTTATTTTCATGACTATTTACATTGTAGATTCTCACTGAAGGCATCAAAACTATGAATGAACACATATGGAATTATGTACTTAACAAAAAAGTGTGAAATAACTGAAAACATGTCTTATATTTTAGATTCTTCAAAGTAGCCACCCTTTGCTTGTTTTGATAACTCTGCAAACCCTTGGTGTTCTCTCAATGAGCTTCATGAGGTAGTCACCTGAAATGGTTTTACCTTCACAGGTGTGCCTTGTCAGGGTTAATTAGTGGAATCTTTTCCCTTATTAATAAAAAAGTTTCCAGACTTCCTGTTGGGTTTAGGGTATTACTCCAATTAGATTTTTTGTACGTCTTAACATGATACATATGCATACCAGATTTTGTGAGTCTACATTAAAAATACCGCAGGGGATGTTTTTTAGGGGGGGCTAGCAAGCCATTTTTGTGCGCCTATTCCCGAAACCTTTAAAATACGTACATTTTCACCAGACTTGATGCGACCGCCAGTTTTGGTGAGTTTTTGAATATGTTAAGCCCCTCAAAAAGGCGATTCATTTGCAGAAAAGAATTCCTTCAATTTCAGTTTCAATAGGGCCTTCACCGCTCACCATCGGCGCTCGGGCCCTAATTATGTGAATGACATATGGTTATTGTCTTGTGTTGCTAGGTGAGGTGCGTTGTAGCTCAGAGGAACCATGAAGCAGATAAAACATCACGCCGGCAGGAAAGAAGGAACTCCTCTTTACTCTGCTCAAACGGTTCTGGTGCTGCTCCTCAAACCAAACCAAGTCCAAAAAACAACTCTCACATTCTACTCACACATATAGGATTAGAGCCCGCCTCTCCAGTTCAAACTGGCCAATCAGGTCATTACTCAGGTCAGTTATCAGATGTGGTACATCATTCAGTAATTAATATTTATCCAAACAAAATCAACAATTTGTTTCTGTGAATTGATGTAGGAACGTTAAATATAGAAAACCTAGTGAGTAATGTATTAACAAAGTAGCAAAATAGTTAGTGAGGGAGCGGGTG
Source organism: Perca flavescens (assembly GCF_004354835.1). Classification (NCBI taxonomy): domain Eukaryota; kingdom Metazoa; phylum Chordata; class Actinopteri; order Perciformes; family Percidae; genus Perca; species Perca flavescens. The sequence goes on from NC_041342.1 coordinate 2,302,551, forward strand.
CTTCTTGACATCTTGTAATGTGAATACTTGCGAATAAGCAAACATTTACATAGTGGTGGTAAACACTTTTACTTAGTAACGTTACTTAAGTTTTATTTTACTTAAGTTCAATTTTGAGATACTTTTTTATTTCATGCTACGACCTGTGATTGACCAAAGTCTCCTATCCCGGGCTAGATTTTCTGAAACCTAAATACAGAGCAAAGAGGAGGTGCAGAAGGTTAGTTTTCCATCAGACCGCTTGCATTGTAACATGTTCAAAAGCGTAAATGGTATTTTTGCCCAGCGACGCCAAAAATAAAGTGCCCTGCCACAGCTTTTATGTTGGTTAGCACCAATTAGCTTGGCGTGCTAGCATCAGTTGTAACTGCGTAACTTTTTGATATTAATGAACGTCTGTTGCATTCAAGCCATTGCCAGATGAGTTGCTACAAAGCTAATTAAGACTATCAGCTCCACACAACTCTCTCTGGATTTCTCAGTAGGACTATGTTCAGAAGATTGGGGTGTCCGGTGACTTTCCAGCGTAGAAACTCCAGTGAAGATAATGACCTCTGGGAGACAGAAACTATGCCCTATAGCTTTAACGTTAAATGGCCATAAAAAAAAGTAAATGCGTATAACTGCCAGTTAGCTAAAACCTGCGACAATCCCAAGTTGACTCACATGAAATAATTAGCGTAGGCAAATTAACATCAGTCAGCTTGGTTAACATCCATCCATACTGTATGGTAACGTTTCCTTAACTTCATGTTACATTTTGTTCTAATTAGCTCACAGCTGCTACCTGGCATGTATGCTAGTCAGTGATTGCAACATGGACCTTTTTCACAGCAGACATGTTGACTTGTCATAGTAGGAGAAGCACAGCTGAAATTGATAACCTTAACGATGGCTCAATTCCATCAAGTGTCCCGGTAAGCTATTTCAGTGAGTCAGCATGCACAATACCAGGGTCTCTCCTAAGTGGAATGCAGCCATCAGTAATGGTTTAATACCAGGACCTCTCCTAAGTGGAATGCAGCCATTTGGAATACACCTGGTTTGGAATACACCAGGTTTGGAATACACCTGTGCTTTTCCTACTATGACATGTAGACATGTCTACTGTGAAAAAGGTCTATTAGTGTTATCAGGTCACACACACACACACACACACACACGCACACATCCAGCTGGATGTCTCTTACCATCCCTGCTGTGAAGCTTCATTTTGATTTGTTGGTAAAGAAAACTAATGCAATCCAATAAACCATACAAGCTGAATTGTGTCCCTAAGTGAGAGACCTGAACGATGTATTGACTGGATAGACATAAAGAAATAACAAATGTGTACGACCTACCACCTGTGTTAGGGTTTTTATTCCTCATTGTGAGAGTGTGATGCTCATTTTTCTGTATATTGTTTTATTAGGAAACACAAACCTCTCAGCAGTTTTATTCCAGCAGGTATAAATGATCCAGCAGGGAGCACTGTTACTGTGTGTGTGTGTGTGTGTGTGTGATGGCAGATGCCTGCTGAGGTTTGTACCAGTGAGTTTATTTGTCCTGCTGAGTGAGTTATCCACCAAAGCAGCCGAGCAGGGAGACAAGTCTATCCAGTCGGCTTTAAAGCCAATACAAACCTGTGCATAATAACATCCCACGCTGTTTTACGGTCAAATTAGTCCATTGAATAGAATTTAGACATTTTAAGGTGTTTCCATTCATTTTCGCACAACATTCTACCTACAAATGATTCATGTGGCGCAAGTTGTAACAGTGCTCATATGCCAGCTGCAATAAGACGACGATGCTATCAAAACCTTGCTATGATGATGCAGATAAATTATGGCATTTCTTAGATTTTTGCTATCTATAAAATAGACGTTGTATTTTGCTCGTAAATCAAACTTTAGAAGTCTCTCGTCTGCAAAGAAAGCGGAAATATGTGGCGGAAATGAAAAAACTTTGTTTTATGGCGAGTTGCAACTGTAATATGACTTAAAATGTAATCGCAACTCATTATTTTGTCAGCAAATAATGTTTCCATCAGTGTTTATCCCATAAGCCGTTTACCGATTAAAGAGAAAATCAAACGTACAAATTACATTTACATTTCATTACAATCGATTTTCTCCATAAGGCATTTTTCATTTGATAAAAAACATGGAAGGCAACATGGTTTATATTGTCTACTGTATAAATATACTGTGTAGGGATTCTCAGCACAGTCTCTATTTAAATGGGCACGTAGTAAAGTAGCCATGTCAACACACAGCGTTCCCCCGAGCCTGTGACAGATTACTCATGCCGCTGTGGGAACACGTTGTGTATGTGGGTATATGTATTTGTTATGAGCCTTTATTAGAACCTCCAAGTCCTCCAGACATTTCATTTACTGTATATATGCATCATTGTCTGACAGCCCAGTCTATACTGAACCCGTTTATTTCCAACCATCTCTCGGAGTAATCTCTAAGCTGCAGCAGCGCTCTCCTCTCTGCTGACGTGACTCGCAGGTCTGCTGTGCTGCGTCTCCTCTCCCATACACTTTCCATGCAATGGTCCTTTCTTTTATGGATTAGATGAGACCTGGGAGGCTGTCTGCCTTTTTTTTGGAAGCCAATCAACCCGTCTGCCTGCCTTTGCATTGTTGTTCAGCAGAGTCTCAAAACAATTTTTGCAACAATTTCAGCAGGACAGTAAAAAGCAGCCGCAGATTGCCTCGTGTACCCTAACGCCACAAAATATCACAAACAATATCACAGTTGTCAAGGCGATAACTCGTCTTCTCTCCAGCAGTGTTGGATGGAAGATAAAGTGGAAGAACGTGGTGCAATGACACAGACGCCACAGGACAGTGACATTACCCAGCATGCACCGCTGTGAGCGATGGCTCGTCTTTGTCCTAGCCAAGGATGTAGTTCAAATATCTTTTTTAATATTGCAGAAATAGTGAAAATGTTTGCAGAGGTTTATCGACTCGGCCACAGTGGTAGGATTGTGGCGTCTGGAAATCCCCCTTTGAACCAAGACTGTGAAACAGAAGCTGAAAGAGAGTCGCTGTGGAAGGGTTCATGCTTTAAGATGATTTGAAGTGTCTTTAAATGAGAATCCTCTGAGTATGTGTTGCGGCGAACTGCTTATTTCCCTGTAACTGTTATCAAAGGGAGACACAAGGGTAGGAAAATGGAGCTCAAGAGAAGAAAAAAAAATGGATGTCAGTTGTGTTTTGCAGAAGACGGAGGGATTAAACAAGGGAAGAGAGACTGACCTGTAATAAAATCTGGATTTGAAAGAAAGCTGCTTCTGATTAAATGCTTAATGAATGTTTACTGTGGTATATCAGGCCACCTTTCTCTACAGTTTAATACTTATTAAAGCGTCTTAGAGAGTCAAAGGGCTCGTAATGCAGAGAGAGAGAGAGAGAGAGAGAGAGAGAGAGAGAGGAGGTAGAAATAAGAGATGCACTTCCTCCACCGGGAAAAAATTCTCTTCACTAAGAGATTTCAACGCATTCATACGAGTGTAGGATATCGTACAAAAAGTTATGCACAGCAAAATGTATAATATATGAAAACTAGGAGACCTCCAGCTGGTCACGTGACATCGGCTACAGAGCTCTGTGCTACAGAGCGGCCGTTGCTGGTTGTTTGCGCTCCGCGTGGTGCTCCGTCAGGTTAGCGGTAGTTGGTGGTTAGGTTACCCGAGAATAGGTGACTGTGAGCCGGGTACAGAGCACCGCGAGCTGTCAGTCATTTCGGCGGAGATTACAGTTAAATATTTTTGTTGCATCTCTTTTCGGTGTTGTAATTTGTAGACGTCCCTAAGCACTCTTACTGCCCGGTAGTAGCAGCAGCAGCAGTAGCAGTAGCAGCAGAGCAGAAGCCAACTAGCAAGTGTTATTTACATAAACTTCTGGTGTACTTACAAACTTTCCAATCCATCGTTTTATGAGTGAATAACCTATTTGTACTAGTGTAGACGTTTGGTATCATTTCGGGAATTATTAGTGGGGTCATTTACGAGATACAAACGTGGGTCCATTAGCCCCTGCGCTAAGCTTTTCAGCTGATAACGCTACTCTACGCTAACTCTCCCAATGTTAGACCCAGCTGAAAAAAGCTTCTGGGGGGGTGTTTGGCTCGAGGTCATGGTGCAAAGGACCCTAGGGTGAAATTACTCCCAACCATCACTTTAAGTTTAGGCACCAAAATGAAAGTTAAGTTTAGGAAAAAGAAAAAGATTTTGGTTTATATTAAAACACTCCCAAGGAACACACATTTCCTGGGTGAAAGTCTTTTGTTTTCCCCGGGAAGTGAACTCTGCTCCCTGGCTTCAAAGTCCTGCGTGTTAACACCCGCCCAGCCACCCCGACCACCCCGACCACCTCCCTACACGGCCAGCCGCGGTCTTATACAGCAGCACTCAATGTGGTGAACCCAGCAAAAAAAAACAACTTATAAATCATACGAATTACGGTGCTTAACTTTTCATAGCTTTTTGAACGTATGGTTCAGGCTGGAGATTTAAACTTTGGAAAATAGCCCAAAAAATATAGCAACCTTCCCAATGTTAACACCAGAAAAGAAGCTGGAAATTCTCCTAGTATAAGATTTGGCATCTCACCGCCCCCAGATTTGATTTCTAACATAGTTTGATGTTACCTGCATCATTTAGTAAATTGAGTCCCAAATATCTTTTGTCACAGTCTATCAAATGCTTGCTGAGCTCTCTAATCTTTTCCTCTTTATCCCTCATTTCCTTCCCTCATCCCCCCCACCCCATTTTCTCCAGCAGAATAACCAGAACCTGTCTTGGGTGTTACAAAGTAAACCTCTGCTGCAGTGTTCACCGTCAGGGTTTTATTCTAGAAGAAGGAATCAGATATTCCAATATATCCATATTATATCAATATTGTGAGTAAATGTGGTCTTAGATTTTATATATCATAATATTGTTATATGGAGTGTTGTCTTTTCCTGGTTTAAAAGGCTGCATTACAGTAAAGTGATGTCATTTTATGAACGTAGACTGTTCTAGCTGTTCTATTATTTGCCTTTAAACACTTAGTCATTGTATCCACATTACCAGTGGTGGAATGTAACTAAGTAACTTTACTCCAGTACTGTACTTAAGTCCAAATGTTGAGCTACTTGTACTTTACTTGAGTCTTTTCTTTTCATGCCACTTTCTACTTCTACATTTCAGAGAGAAATATTGTACTTTTTACTCCACTACCTTCATCTGTTACAGCTTACTAGTTACTTTAGTTACTCCGCTACATTCATCTGTTACAGTTTTAGTTACTAGTTACTTCAGTTACTCCACTACATTCATCTGTTACAGCTTTAGTTACTAGTTACTTTACACATTAAGATTTCTGCACACAGAACACATGTAGTTTATAAAATCTGATGTTTGATTCTAAAGTAAACTAGCCAACAATATAACGACTACAAGTCCAGCTGAGATGATGAGACCATTAAACACACAACTGGTTGGATCTTTTATTACTCTTTCTACAATGGGAGGAGAGTTCTGCATTGAGTACTTTTACTTGTAATAGAAGTACATTTTCCTGATGATACACATAATTTTACTTAAGTAACATTTCAATGCGGGACTTTTACTTTTGAGCGTCAAACACTTCCATTTTCTGCATTCTGGTGAATTTTTATTCAACAATATGTGCCTTTTCTGCATAAATTTATGTCTTCATTATTATTATTATTATTATTATTATTATTATTATTATTATTATTATTATTATTATTATTATTATTATCCTGTATTGTTCAAAACTTCCTGCATATTCTAAACATCACATGTGTTTTTCGGTATAGTTTTTTAGTAACATTTATTTACAGATAACAAGGGTAAGCTATATTCATGTTTTGAGTCCACTGAGCGGTTATTTTGTACCTCTTTTGGGAAGTGGGTTGTCTTTCATATTGTTTGTGGGGGACAAATCTACCACTTCTAAATATTGGCGGGTGAGACATATCCCCTGCACCAAACCCTCCCCCTCAAAAAAAAAAAAATAAAAACTAAACAAAACAAAAAAAACCTATGCCTATGTACAGCCCTGTAGTGAACTACTGGAGTATTACATTATTGAAGTTATCACCGTGTTATCCTGTCTCGTAACCACAGGCAGAGTTTGGATTTGAGTACAGTGAGCTGAATATTATAAGACAGCCTGAGGGGAGAGGAGACCAGAGAGGAGACCAGAGAGGAGACCAAACAGACTGCTGCTGTGGACTTGCAGTACTATTCAGTTCAGTTAGATCCTTTACTTCAGTGAAAGTACTAATACATAACTGTAAAAATACTCTGTTACAAGTAAAAGTCCTGCATTGAAAAGGTTACTTAAGTAAAAGTATGTAAGTATCATCAGGAAAATGTACTTAAAGTATTTAAAGTACTCAATGCAGAACTCTCCTCCCATTGTAGAAAGTGTAAAGGATCCAACCAGCTGTGTGTTTAATGGTCTCATCATCTCAGCTGGACTTGTAGTCGTTAAATTGTTGGGTAGTTTACTTTAGAATCAAACATCAGATTTTATGTGTGCAGAAATCTTAATGTGTGAAGTAACTAGTAACTAAAGCTGTAACAGATGAATGTAGTGGTGTAAAAAGTACAATATTTCTCTCTGAGATGTAGCGGAGTAGAAGTAGAAAGTGGCATGAAAAGAAAAGACTCAAGTAAAGTACCTCAACATTTGTACTTGGGTACAGTACTTGAGTAAATGTACTTAGTTACATTCCACCACTGCTCTGACCTCTCTGATGCAAGGAAAGACAATAAAAAGGAATACCTGGCAACATTTCAGCATCTCAGACACCTCTGCTGTTAAAAAACACAAAGTTGACAGAAAGCCCTTCAGTAACACGCTGGAGAGAGAGAGACCACAGAGCAGCTAACCCTTCACAGGTCCAGCTATATCTCTCTCAAAGCCGGGTTTCAACCCCCAACAAATGGAGGAGAAAGAGAGAGCTCCCATCAAGACCTTTCTTAAAGCTCAAACTCTGTGTTAAACTGTCCTAGATGAGGGAAGCTGGCCTGGGTTTACTGGGTTTTAGAGAAATCCTCTTACTGCCAGATAATATGTGCGAATGCCCCGAAAAAAAGATTAATGTAAACTTCAGAACAAAGCGGCACGCTTTCAACCTGCACTTCCTGTCTCTCTGACACAGAGAGAAAAGTCTCCTCTCTGAGCAACATGGCATCATGACTTTGCGTAAATATACACGCCACTTTCATAAAGCAAAATGCCGTTGTTATTGTACGCATTTTCAGCTCTCCACGTGTGTGCCTACGCTGTATGCAGCTGATGTAAACATACCCACCACGTGGCCTCGCCACGTTGCGTGTTATCGCGAGAACGCGACGTACTATCGTGAGAACAACGTCACACGCCTGTAAAAAAAAAGAAAAAAAAAAGGATTGGGTTTAGGAAAAGAACACAGGGAAAGTCTTTAGTAACAAAACAGTGACAAAAATACGGAAAATAACGACAAAAACACGCTTAGGAACTTGGGTTTAGGAAAGAAACATTGGGTAAGGCTTATTAAAAAAAAACACGGCTGAAATGGCTGAAAAATCGCCACACGCGGGACACAAACCCGGCTCTCCCGGGTGAAAGTCCTGACTCTGACACAAACCGGGACACAAACCCGGCTCTCCCGGGTGAAAGTCCTGTATTTTACCCATCCACCACCCCAACCTACCTCCTTACTCAATCCCCCGTTGCTTTATACTACTCGCTACGGCGGAAATTGACTCGCAATGTAGGTCAATGGCGGCCGATTTGCGTTGATTTACACGCAAAAATGCGATTATGCGTCTTGATAACACGCAAAAACGGAATACAAATTGGCGTGACATAGATACACCAATTCATGAGATCAGTCTGCTCTGAGACTGCTGAGCCTAAATTGTGCTTAAACATGATTCACCAACACAATGTGTATTGAATAAACACCCATATTGATACATGATTGATAGTGAATCTTGCTAAACGTATGTTACTTAGAAAGAAAAGTGAATATCAGGGATGCACCGAATCCAGGATTGGGCTTCAGATTCGGCTGAATATTGGGCTTTTTGACGGGGTTGGGTTTCTGCCGAACCTTTTTTCCCACAGAACCGAACCCTACACTTGCACTACGCGCGCTACGCTGGTCGCCGTAATGACGGCGGCATTGATGACGGGGAGGTGTTTCCGTAGGTGGAGCCTTCAATGCAGTAGGCTGTGAGAAAGTAGAAATGGAACTGGTGAGCAGAACAAGTGTTGTTTGGCAGCACTTTCAGTCAAAAGGAGGCCATTCAAGTCCAGCTCCATGTTCAATCTGCAATGCTGATTTGTCTGGTAGTGGCGAGGACCCTAAACTATACACAACATGGCTGCTGTTACAACATCTGGTATGAAACATCTGAAAGAATACGAGTTGTGCATGAAGGAATCTCCAGACAGCAGCCAGAATGCAGCAACTTCAGGTACAGCAAAGGAAAGACAGTCCCAGCTAAAAACTGGAGTTACCCAGACAGCGCCTCTCCCGGGCTGTCAGCTGTTCTCTCGGTAAATGAGTCTCCCTACAGTGGGAGCGGAGCGACTGCCACTCGTTAGCTAACGTTAGCTTTCTAATTTCACCCCCCCAACATGCCTTCATCATACACTGGTTAGCCAAAATTTGCAAAATTGTCACTCATCTGGCGATAGCGATGTGTTTTCCTACGATGTGAAAAGAGCGTGTGAATTCAACATTAAGTTGTTACATGTAACTATTTTAGAGGCTGTGGACGTTGTTTCCTTCATGAATGTGTTTCCTGTGTTCATGGACTGAGGATGGGAGGAGGATTCGGTATTGGGTTTCGGATTCGGCAGAATCTTAACCAGTGGATTCGGTATTCGGCCGAACCCCAAAAATACAGTATGTGTGGGACCTGTACATGATCTGGATCCCAAAGTATAACTACATAGTGAGGTTACATCGGTCTGATGTCTTGATTATATGGCAGACAATTACAAGACTAAACTTAACAAAACTACATAATAAAATATAATAAGAGTCTACTTTTTCCCCACACTTGCTCTCCAGTGTTCTTACAGCATTAACATCAATATAACAGGTTGATCGCTGCCCTTCCACCTTCAACATAGAAAGTTTAACAATCCAAAAACACTTGATCATATTAGATATTCGTCAATTAAAAACACAATTTAGCGTCATATATATACACACTCACCTAAAGGATTATTATCAGCTTGTTATTAAAGGGAGCTAAGGCGCCACCCCCATCACAATTCTAGATATATAAATTAACCGTAATGTTCATCTAGTCTCGCTTTGCCAGACCCTCCTCCAAAGCGCGCTGAAGGAAGGTCCGGCTAGTCCACAGAGCATTCCTGGACGGGAGGAAAACGTGCTCTGGTTTATTGGCATTTCTTTAAACCAATCAGAGTTGTCATGGACGGTGCTAAACTCTGCACAGAGCCGCTGCAAAATAGTGGTGTGAGAGAGAAAACTCCGATTGGACAGATAGTCTAGCTAGCTGTCTGGATTTACCCTGCAGAGATCTGAGGAGCAGTTAACCATAATCCTCACAAATCCACCAAATTTAAAATTCCAACTCAAAGAAAACAGAAGAATCAGCATTCACACAATAATAAGAATAATAAAGACAAGAATAACAATACTATGAATTAAATGAATATTGAATCAGCATTCACACAATTAGTGTCTCTGACAGTCGGCCTGCCGAGCTTCTCCTCAAGTTGCCAAACTCAGTTTTTGTTTTCTTCTCCCTGTGACCTCAAAACTATCTGGTCCATTGACCCATGTCAGCGCAGAGAGAAGATGCTGCAGGATACCTCCGCGTTGCTGTGATTCATTTGTCGCCAGACTATCTAAATCAGATCATCTTTGTCCTTGTTTGTTTCCATAAGGGCTGTTCTGAGTCTCTGATGTGGTCATCTATAGCCACAAAGCCTTTTTGCATTTTCTGACTTAATTTTCACACAGAAGAAATCCCACAGAGGATGTAACAATCTCGGCTGTGTGAACCTCCTAAACTGAGATGAGACCAGACACAAATGACCCTTGTAAAGCTGTTAGTTTCCTTTAGCAGCATGTGTCTGTTTTTTTGAGCGTGACATTTTTTTTATCATTCTCTGATGAGCCATTCAGCACTGTGGCATTTAGAAAGCACAAGTTTCCAATAAGAGTGGTTGGTGAGATTGTTTTCAACTGGAGAAGGCAGCATGACTGAAGGTTGCGTGTTTGTGTCATTTAACAAAGACAATGTGAGTAGCAACAATGAAACATCCCATTGTCCTTTCTTTGAATCATCTTATCAGCATTCAGAGAAGTGTGAAACATGTCTCTAAATGTTGGGGAGAGCCAGTAATTAATGCATGAAATGTTTGGTTTGCATCCTTTTTGGATTGACATCCTTAGAGAGAACATTTAAAAGGTATGAGTGTATAGAAATAGAAACAGGACCAAGTGTGCAGCAGAAGTACAAGTTTGTAAAGTCAAATGTGTAACAATTTAGCAAATATGAAATATGCCGTGTCTGATTTTTTGTGTGACATATTATGAGGCAAGGAGCAACGTTCATTCATTTAGTTTTTGGCCACCTGGCAAATATAAGTCTAATATAGCACTGTTTTGGTCTCCACCAATATCCTCTTTAGCTGCTTAATGCTCCACCATGTTCACCACTGTGCAGGTAGCTAACAGTACAGTGGGTTTGTAGAATACTGAAACAAACTGATTAGAGCGAAAACCAACAAATGAGCTGAAAGACGCTTAATTGATTAGTGCATTCCAAGACCTATCTCCACAGCTCTGTGGAGTAAGGTCTGGCTACACCACAGATGCATTCTGGGATAGTAGAAAGAAACGGGGTTGTTTGCGTTTCTTTAAACCAATCACGATCGTCTCAGGCGGTGCTAAGCTCCGGACGCAGCAGCGGCTCTGCTAAATAGTCTGAGGAAGGAACTTGTTCTGGTGGAACATTTGCATCCCACAAAAGAAAATGCCTCATACAATATTAAATTAGTTAACTGTTAACACAATACAGTAACGTGAGCTGTTTAAATTAGCTGATACATGGTTAAACCTCATTATCAACACAGGGAATGGAAGGTGAGGGACATCCGGCGCAATGTCAGGCAATTATCCTGGAAATGTACTTCTGTTGGTCCAGACTAGTGCAGCTTTAAAGGGGTTATAGAATGATTATATAGGGTATTTTACACTGTTCCTTAAGGTCTCCTAATGGGGTATGTAACATTGGTTGGGCTGAAAATTGCCCAAATGCTATTTTATTAGGCCCTTAACTACCCTGTGAATATGGCTCTATTTGGAACAAGAGATTTTCTTCCAAATATGGTATGCTCATGAATATTCAGAATGAGCAACGTGCTGATTGGTTTGAGCAAACTACATAGAAACACATGGGAGACTGACAGCATGTCTCATTGCAAAGTTATACATTGTTTGTCGGGCTATTACGTTATTAAATTCACTTCTGAGACTTTTTAAGCGAGAAATCAACTATATAAAACTCAAATATGGGCCGTTTTACGAAAATCTATGGCTTATTGCAAATTTGGTAAGACTGTGTGTCGGAGTTCAGCTGCCGGTGCTGCCTGTGTTGCTGCCTCGCTGCATGGCCTGCCTTCCTTTACACACCCCGGCCTGCTCTGAGCTCGATTGAGCTCCGTTACGGCTTGCAGCCCACAGCACTCGATACCCGCGCAAAGTCACCGTTTTGGGGTTAATGGACCAAACGCTGGTGCTCTGACAGAACTCCAGGGCCTGCAGCTCCCCTCTTCCTTCAAGCTAAATGGCCCGTGTGTGAGAGTGATAGCGCGGTCAGCGAGCTTGTTACACCAGCAATCTCTTACAACAGTTCCAGTTAATCTTGGCTGGCTGTCAGCATAACTAGAGTAGCTATATTTACAGTTTGAATTTTGTCACGCCACTTATACAACATATCTCTAAAAGTCTTATAAAGCTAACAACAGTGTCCGATTTCAAGTTAATGAATTTTTGTGAAGATTAGGGGTTTCGTTAGCTATGACTGTCCCTTCAATCCTAGCTATGTGTAGCTAGCTACAAATCACGGATAATTAGCTTCATTTTTGGCGTAATTTCTGTATATTTACAGTTTGAATTTTATCACGCCACTTATACAACATCTCCCTAAATGTCTTATAAAGCTAACAACGGTGTCCGATTTCAAATTAATGAATTTTTGTTAACAGTGGGGGTTTCGTTAGCTATGACTGTCCCTTCAATCCTAGCTATGTGTAGCTAGCTACAAATCACGGATAATTAGCTTCATTTTTGGCGTAATTTCTGTATATTTACAGTTTGAATTTTATCACGCCACTTATACAACATCTCCCTAAATGTCTTATAAAGCTAACAACGGTGTCCGATTTCAAATTAATGATTTTTTGTGAACAGTGGGGGTTTCGTTAGCTATGACTGTCCCTTCAATCATAGCTATGTGTAGCTAGCTACAAATACAAGGATAGTTAGCTTCATTTCATGGCGTAATTTCTGTATATTTACAGTTTGAATTTCATCACGCCACGTATACAACATCTCCCTAAATGTCTTATAAAGCTAACAACGGTGTCCGATTTCAAGTTAATGAATATTTGTGAATTTCAGAGGAATTCTAGGAGGAGCTAGCTCTCATTGATAGAGCTACATCCAGCCGCAGGCTCTATCAATGAGACTCGCGGACAAGCGGCGTTTATTTCCCCAATCGTTTGTTTAAATAACTCAACACATTATAATTACACACATTAAAAGATTAACTGGAACCTGTGGTAACAGATTGCTGGCGTAACAAGCTCGCTGACCGTGCTCTCACTCACACACACCGGGCATTTCGCTAGCAGGAAGAGGGGAGCTGCAGGCCCTGGAGCTCTGTCAGAGCACCAGCGTTTAGTAGTCCATTATCCAAAAACCGGTGACTTTGCGCGGGTATGGAGTGCTGTGGGCTGCCAGTCGTGACGGAGCTCCAAGTACCTCAGAGCAGGCCGGGGTGTGTGAAGGAAGGCAGGTCGGGCGGCGAGGCAGCAACACAGGCAGCACCGGCAGCTGAATTCCGACACACAGTTGGACAAAATTTGCAATTAGCCATCCATTTTCGTAAAATGGCCCATATTTGAGCCTTACATAGTTGATTTCTCGCATAAAAAAGTTTCAGAAGTGAATTTTGTAATGGAATAGCAGAGATCTGCGCGACCTGGATTCGGAAGACTACCTGATCTCAGGTCAGTTGTGTAGCCTATGTAAATGTTGGGGCGTGACCGTTCTCTTAGTACACCCATGGGCTGACAAAGGTTCCGGTTTTTGGGAGGTTGACGTCAACTTCCAGCTTTGTTGGGATTCGCCCGTTTTCAGCGGCAGTTTCAAAATATGAAATTTTCATAGTAAAGGGGTATCAGTGGGACTTTGAGCTTCTATGTATGTCCTATTTACCCACCGAACTGTCGTTATTCAGCTATGACAGGGTAAAATCGGTTTTGCATTCTATCACCCCTTTAACAAAAATAAATACAACAGAAGAAAATCTGTATCATAGTTGAAGTCACAAGTCTTACACCGCCAGTGGAAATGAGACTAACAATCTACAGCCCTTCTAGCGCACAGCTTTGAGCAAAATGCTAACTGTGCTAACTTGGTCACAATAACAACAATAACATGCTGAATTTAAGCAGGTATAATGTTTATCATGTTCACAATCATAGTTCAGCATGTTGGCTTGCTAACGTTTGCAAATTAGCAATAAACACAAAATAAAGCTGAGGATGATGGAATGCTTTCAGTTCTGCAGGTATTAAATCATAAATCAAATTATTGGACAAAGAGCATTTTGACCTGCAAGTGGCGCTAGAGGAAAATAATCAGACAGTCACTAAAGTCAGCTGGATTTATCCTCTTGAGAACGTGTACATCTGTACAAAGATTCACAGCGACCCATCCAATAGTTATACAGTTATTTCAGTGGTGGACCGATCAACTGACATAGAGATCCCTAAAGTCATACAGCTAGCCAACTCTGATGTTGGGTGATAAGGCCTAACTGGCAGTCAGCCTTCCAGTTCATCCCAAAGCTGTTGGATGGGGGTGAGGTCAGAGCAGACCAGTCAAGATAGATAGATAGATAGATAGATAGATAGCCAAAACCATTTCTTTATGGAGTTTGCTTTGTCTTGTTGAAACAAGCGAGGAACAGAACACTCTACTAACCCTACACATGAAAAGTTGCCCCAGACAAAAGGTGGTGTCCACATACATTTGGGAAGAGTGTGTATAGAAATGCACTTGAATTGCTTTAAACTCCACAAATGGGTTAGAGCGTGCCAGAGCAGGATTTGTAGTTATAACAGGTGGTCAATGGCATAACAAGGTCATGTTTCTAAAGTTTGAAAGCTTAATTAATCTGCTGTGATGGACAGGTCTGTTTCTGACTCCATGTCCACAAAAGAGAGAGAGAGATTAGTCTGGCTGTGGGCGTAATGCTGCTAAAGTTTACAGATCAATCTCTCTGATTGGATTGTATGTAAGCAGGAGATGAAAAACAGCCAGTAATGTAGATAAGGGATAAAGAGATAATGACATTCTCCAGCATCTCCGCAGGCTGTAATATAAATGCCAAACGACTTGGAAAGAACCTGGAGGTCTAAACGTAACCAGGGAATTTCTATTTGATGCCGATAAGAGAGAGAGAGAGAGAGAGAGAGAGAGAGAGAGAGAGAGAGAGATGAATAGAGATCCTCTGGGAAGCCTCACAAAGGGAAACGTAAAACTGTTCCCCTCCGTCACCTTGACAGTCCTTCTCCAGCTTTCTCGTCCTCAGTCAGCTTTCTCTCTCTCCCTTCCTCTCAGACAACGACTATCTCACATAAACTCTTCTTAACCACTTTCTTTCCTCACCTTACTCCAGCTTCTTAATTTTCTTTTTAGGATTCAACCAAAATGCCAAAAACAAATTACGTTTTTCAAAGTATTTTGAGGGTGTTCTTTATGTGTTGGCACAGACATCTGGTGAGCTAATGATCAGACAAATAGCTTCAGGCTGTTGAACAGCAGCAGCTGTAATACTCTCAGCTTCAGCAGCAGCATCTGGATGAGCTCCCACTGAGGAGAAACAAGTCCAGAACACTGATACCCCACCAGGACCACCCACCCGCCAATGATCAGTTGAACTCTGCTGTTTTCACATGGAAATGTTTCATAGTTCCTGCAACACTAACACATACCCAAACAACACTGAATGTACTGGACTACCTCGTGTATATTTCAATTGTACAATTACAATATTGTTATTAATATATTACCATTGCACTGAACTGCCTTGCACTATATATATATTTAAATCTTAAATCTCAGACTGATATTACACTATTCCTTCCCTCTCTTCAAATTGTTATTGTATATTTTTTGTAATTTTATAAATTCTATTGTCTTATTATACTGCATAGTTATTACATGTAACAGTATTTTTTTATATTTCCTATTATGTTTTTATTCTTTATATGTTAAGTGAGTGTACTTTGAGAGCAAAAATTAACCAGAGTCAAGTTCCTTGGCCAATAAAGCTGATTCTGATGGACTGACTTATATAGAGCTTTTCTAGACTTAACGACTACTTAAAGCACTTTTACATACTACGGGAACCATTCACACACACACACACACACATTCATACGCTGGTGGCCGAGGCTGCCGTACAAGGTCTCATCAGATAAACATTCACTCTCTTCTTGTGGAAGAAGCACCGATTCGCTAGTCAAGGGCTAGCACTCCACCAATCAGATTGGTCCTTGAGGCCGACTCAACAAGTCAAATCGGCCAAAATGGATGCCGACGACTCCTCCGACTGACGACGGCATGGAACACACCGAACAGACTCGAGTCACCGACCTCACTATCCGACGGCCGATAATCGGGTTGGTGTGTCAGAGCCTTAAAACGTAATGGCCACCGTTTTATAACACGCAGTAAACATGGTGAAATGAAAATGTTTAGGTGACAAAAATACTAAAGAAGGGTCAGTGGTGGAATGTAACTAAGTACATTTACTCCAGTGCTGTACTTAAGTCCAAATGTTGAGCTACTTGTACTTTACTTGAGTCTTTTCTTTTTGTGCCACTTTCTACTTCTACTCTGCTACATTTCAGAGAGAAATATTGTACTTTTTACTCCACTACATTCATCTGTTACAGCTTTAGTTACTAGTTATTTTACACATTAAGATTTCTGCACACAAAACACATGTAGTTTATAAAATATGATGCTTTTAATTTTAAATGAAACTAGCCAACAATATAGCGGCCTAAAAGTCCAGCTGAAATGACCAGACCATTAAACACACAACTGGTTGGATCGTTTCTAGTTCCTAAAATGGGAGGATTGAGGACTGGGTGTGCAACACACAATGAGAAAGTGAAAGAGTCTAGAGGAATAAAAGACATTCTAGGAGTGACAGCGGTTTATAGAAGAGCAGGAAGGAGTCAGAGCGAGACAAGAAGAGACAGAAGAAGGGATGTGGAGGTGAGAGGGCAGAGTGGTGTGGAGGAGGAGGAGGAAGAGGAGGAGGAGGAGGAGGAGGAGGAGGAGGAGGAGGAGGAGGAGGAGGAGGAGGAGGAGGATGAGGAGGAGGACTGACGTGGCTTCAGAGACCCAGCTGGAAGTTCACTCACTGTCTGTCTGCAGATAGAACCATCCCAGCCCCGTCCTCTCTGACTGAAGGCCTGCTATCAGCTGACTGCAGTCTGCTGTGGGAGAGAAGGGACAGAAGAAGAAAGTGAAGCAGAGAGAAAGTCACAGTCAGGGTTCAGCAGCTTAAAGTTCATTATGCAGATTGCGGAGTTAAAATGTCTCCATTCTGCGAGTCTAATTTCTCTTTCATGGCCCTTGTTAGCGTGGAGATGATCCATTACTGGCGAGCAAAGAGCAGCGGGGTCAGAGCAAGAAGAGATTAACAAAGTGTCTCTGTGCACGCTGCACTCTTCTTCTCTGGAGAACAGTGAGCGAAGGTAACAGAAGGCTGCATGTTGGTTTATAACCGAGCTTCCTGTTGGGTTTAAACATGTCATTTCATGTCTTGTTAATTTGATAGAGACAGATGCTACCACATAGACACATTGAACAACAAATTGGCAACATCACAACATGATGATGCACAAGGTCAAACACACACACACACACACACACACACACACACACACACACACACACACACACACACACACACACACACACACACACAAATAATATGCCCTTTATCTTCTGCAGCAGACTGCAGTAGAAACTGTAATCTGATTCACTAATTATAATCAGTGTTTGCTTATGCCAAACAAAGCTGCACTGTACTGTGTATATATATATTATGCTAATATAACCTTAAGATAGTACATTTCATATCTACAGCTGCTGCCTGGGCATTGTTCTGCTGATTAAAAACCAATGTAGATGTGCTGCGTGGGAAGGAAAATATTTGAAAACTCGAAAAGGTCAGATGGAGATGAACGTGTTAGTCACATTACCGTAGAAATATAATAAATGAAATATTCAACTAAGTATTTCAAGCATTTAGGATGATTTACAGTTCTAATGCGTATTCTCTACCACCATCCATCTGTAAATGATTTGCATATAGTTTCATTATGAGGACTAAATATTTAAATGATGCACCATGTTCTCTACATTAATGCTTGGATACTAATTAGTTGATTACAGTGCAGTGAGTCTGCTGAAAGGACACAGAAAACAAAAAATATTCTTTTGCTTCTGGAGATGAAGACGTTCATTGGTAGAAATAACTAAGTACATTTACTCAAGTACTGTACAAGTTCAATGTACTTGTGTATACTTGAGTATTTCTAGTTGTTTGCTAATTCATACTTTCTACTCCACTACTATCTCGGAGGGAAATATTGTAGTTTTTACTTCCGACAGCTTTAGTTACTTTACAGAAAACAAGTCTTCATCCCCTTCCTGTCCAGATGTGTTGATGTTGAATGTTTGTGATAAACGACAGGATGAGTTCATTTCTTTATGTGTTGAGACAATTCTCCTTCTTCATAAGATAAATAAACTATTTAAAAACCCTCTTGAAATGTCGGGGAAACCTATCTATAAAACACACAAAGCATTTGATGGGTTTGAAGCAATGATATATAGACTTTTGCCTTCTCTTTAACCTATAGTTACAGGTGAATATCCTATTTTCCATGTACACACAATCATCGGGAAACCAAAGTCCTACAACACATGACCAGTACATGCTTTCACCAACCCGTTCTCACTCCAAACTTGAAACATACGGATGCTTGGGCAATGGCTCTCAGCGTAAGATACGCTGCAAAAATCATCCTTCATCGTGTGTGTAGAACGCACCCAGCAGATCAGCAGCTATGTGGTGCTGTAAGATGACGTAGTATTAAGAGTAGAGTAGGATGGAAGCTCAAAATCCCGCACATGGATGTTGGTTGGGGGGGGGTGGATGGGTCAAACAACACTTTCACCCAGGAGACCGGGGTTCGTGTCCAACGTGTCACGTTTCCTAAACCCAACCGTCCCGTTCTTCATTACCTAAACCCAACTGTCCCGTTCTTCGTTTCCTAAACCCAGCTGTCCCGTTCTTCTTTTCCTAAACCCAGCTGTCCCATACTTATCCCACGTGTCACGGAAACGTACCTTTTATAAGCCCACCCACGATATTTTTCTTAACCTAACTGCATCCGAAGTGACGCCAATAGTCCCGACCCAGCCAGTTTAGATAAAGTTCAGTTCAGTTCAGTTCAGTTCAGTTTATTCTTTGTCCCAGAAGGGCAATTTGTGTGCAGCAGGAAGACATCACATGAAAATATACAACACAAACCACACAACAATTCACTTAATAAAAATAACAATAAAAACAATAAAAACAGCCGCTTCAGCCTGAGTTAAGAATGAATAGTAACAGAGTTTTGTTGGACACATAATGAAAGTAAAAAAAACTACAAAAACTCAAACAATAGATGATAATAATAATAAAGATAAGTAAATAAATACAGGGGTAATTAATATAAGCAAGGGCTACTACCTCCTCTTAGCTGAGTTAAGCGCCTGAATGGAACCAGGAATAAAATAGTTTTTGTATCTCTGTGTAAGAGCCAAGGGGGTGCTAAAACCTACGCCAGAAGGTAATAACAATTATTCTCCGTACAGAGGGTGAGTGATGTCCTTGCAAATAGACATGGCTTTTTTTTAAATCTGTTTGTTAAAAATGTCCTTAAGGCTGCTGAACTTCACACCCACTACCTTGCTGGCCACATTCACAATTTTTAAAAGCGCATTTTTATCTTTGATGGTGAGGTTTCCATACCAGCAGATGTTAGAAAATGACAGGACCGACTCAATAAAAGCCCGGTAGAACAAAGTCATTAATGTTTTATCCAGCCGGAATATAGCAAAAGAGCAAAGAGTCTTTGTTGGCCTCTCTTGCACACAGAAGCAGTGTTCAATTGAAATTTAAGCCGTTTGTCAATCAAGGTGCCCAGATATTTGTAGTATGGCACCATTTCTATGTCCTGGCCCTTGATGACACTACTACAGGGGACATTGGGATGACGTCTTAGATCAATGGACATATCCTTACTTTTTGTAATGTTTAGATGAAGGAAAGCATTCTCAGACAAGGCAACAAAATCATCAATCACTGGACCATGGTCATTTTCATGTGCGCTATGAAGGCTAACAATAACAAGTCATCTGCAAATGGGTAATGTGTCTATTATCATGATGGCTACAACAGTTGTTGGTGTATAGGATGTACAACAGAGGGGATCCACTGGGGATCCAGTGGATGATATTAACTCACTGGAAAGCTCACTGTTCACCCTCACCCTCTGACATCTCTGAGTGAGAAAATTCTACCAAGCTCGGATCAAGGTTAAAATGACTGAGTAATTTCTCCGCTAGCAAATGAGGTTGTATGGTATTGAAAGCAGATGAGAAATCAACAAAGCGTAGCCTAGCATCCCACTCCCCTCTAGATGCTTATATAGGAGGTTGAGTAAGGTGATGGTGGCTTCTTGTATCCCCCTCTTGGCCCTGAATGAAAACTGATATGGATCTAAAAGGAGTTCAACTTTTATACGTTTTTCTAAGGATTTCAGCGCGTTTAGATCTGACACTAAAGGAGACTTTTATCGTCAATAACAACGCCAAAGGCGCCTGACCAAGCGTCCGTATTTTACACAATGGGAGTGAGAATGTGATCATGTCATGCAGTCTTAACAACGGGAAAATATAAATTAAAAAAATACACAGGATCAGCAGGAAAATGCATCGTCACAAAGCTGAACATCTGCATCTTGCAGTGGCTGTTCTAGGGGGAAGGGGGTGGGGGGGGGGCAAGGACGGCAAGGACGGCCAGTGCCCCCTTGATATTAAGCCTCGGCCCGAATTGATAAGGATCACTTCAAGCCGCTCAGATTCATTTGCACTCACAGTGAGACCCTATCTTCCTGTTTACTGCAGTCGGCGTATACTCTGAGTTCAGGAGACTGGAAAGTGGTGATTAGAGGCTCTTCTGAAATTTAATGTGGGTTTCAAAAGTCAAGACATGAAGCAGACTGACACTGTATTGGAACAGTTGGAAAATTGTATCTATTTAAATCATTTTGGTAACATGTTGTTTGTTGAAATCCCTGAAAACCCTTAAAAAGAATCATTTTAACACTGAATTTGATGTATTTGTGTTTTACATACAATACAATACTTACACTGAGCATCGTTAGCACCCTTATTTCCCTCTTGAATCCTGGAAGCTTAAGGCCTGGAAAGGGCTTTGCTATAAAACATTTGGACTAATAGAGAATGATATCAGCAGTGTTGGTGTGCTCTGATTGCGAACAGTTAATTAAGACTGAGTGGGAGTGCATTTGGGGTCTTGGCTTGAGAGGCGACGTATTAACTGATGGACTAGATGCTTCTGTTTACTCACAGACAGTGGATTAACGATTATCCATGAGCCACTGAGACATGCACACAGAGTCATGGGTGGTCAGCGAAGGCTACAAGGTAACAAGCTGTGAGCCAGCGGCCTTCTGGGAAGAGGCAGCCGTGACAGACTGCAGGCTGAATGAGAAACAAACATTAAGACTGGTGATTAATGGCTGCTGGTGGAGGAATATAAAAAGTAAATGCTATTGTGGGAGAAGCAGGAAAGTAGCAGGTATTATAGGAATATTGTTGGAGAAAAATAAATGGAGTTGCAGAATTATTTGTGGATCCATATGTTTTTTGGTATTGGGCTGCAGAGTAATGACGCGGTCTGAGAAACTGGACAGAAATGACCCAACAAAGGGCCGTACTGAGGAGATGTGAGGCTCCGGGGAAATCAACATAATCCAACCTTCTCACGTGAAAACACAGAGCGCCGGGCCACAGTGATTGCCTTTCATCTGGCCCTGTGGATCAGATGGAAAAATGAGCCTGCGACGGTGTGGACTAACACAGAGGATTGAAGTGGCCTGTAAAAATCTACCAATGTGTGTTGGACTATAGCTGCTCTGGGGCTTTAGGCCTGTCTGTCTCATTTGCTGCATAGGAGACAGTCCTGACTGCTTCCCATAGGAAAGCTTAGGAGAGCGGCTGTGTATTGCTCTTTAATGGAGGCGTAAAAGTGACGTAGGGCTGGGTACCGAATTCAATACTTTCTAGGCACCGACCAAATTGCTTCTAAAGTATTGAGTATCAAAAAATGCCTTGTCATTCAATATCAAATGTCAATCCCTAAGGAGCAAATCTCATCAGCGTTCAGGAACCGGTATCAAAGTCAGGGTATTGGTATAGGTATCGAAACATTTTGAATGTTACCCAGCCCTTACCAGACGTGCATTTCCCAACTAACCAGTTGGTCCTCATCCCTGAAGCCTTTTTTCTTGTAATGATAAATTACATCTATAACACAGAAAACCCCAAAGAACCCAAACAGAGACCTTATTAAATGCAGAAGTTAACAGGTGCCTGGATAGCTCACCTGTTAGAGCGCATGCCCATACATAGAGATTTACTCCTCGACACAGTGGCTGCAGGTTGAACTCCGACCTGTGCCCCTTTGCTGCATGTCATTCCCCCTCTCACCCCTTTCATGACTTCAGCTGTCCTATAAAATAAAGGCCTAAAATGCCCCCCAAAAAAGACCTTTTACTGCTTAGGAGATCATTCTTATAAAAATCTTGATTTATGTGGAATTGCCCCTTTAAATCACATACTTTTGGATAAGAGAATTAAAACCAAAACATGGTGATGTAAAATACGTTTAATGAAGCATAAAGCTCACCGTGGTGCGGCTTGTCAAAGTTTGTTTTTCGAGTGCGGGAGGGGCTCGTTGCTGCCAGATCACTGGGACAGTGGAAGAGGAGTGACACAGCGTTTTCATGTGCCATGTGCTGGTGACACAGCAACAACACACTACCAGAACATGGCCCCTGACACCATCAGTACAGCCTGGGGAAAAGTGGTTATCTGTCAATGGCGGGTGAGTGACAAGTCGCTAAAATCACATAGCAGCAGCTTATTGTAAATGGAAGTGTCTTATGTCAAGAATCAGTAAGAATAATAATCAGTATATGCCGGTGAAATGTGGTATATGACAGTGGTTTCATTTTTCTGCTGCAGAGCAGAAGCCACAGAAGCATTTGCTTGGACATATGCTAGGGTGTTACAGAGCACGGTGATGGGAGCAGACTTAAAATGAAATAAAATGGTCCCAGCAGAGTTCATACTGGAGCGATGTGTGACATAATAAATAGAATGACACAATCATCCTGACAGAGAGAGGACTGCCAGCAGCACATAAACTGACTGACTGTGATGCAGACATTGAAAAGGAGAAAAACAAGTAAGTGGGGGTGGCAGTAGCTCAGTCCGTAGGGAGTTTGGAAACCGGAGGGTTGCTGGTTCAAGTCCCCGTATGGACCAAACCGAACCCCCCCTAACCACTCAGTGTGCCTGTTCAGCAGTCACAGCCCACCCACTCTGACATCTCTCCATTAGTGCATGTATAGGCCTGTGTTTAGTGCAGAGTCAGTGTAACGGTTCAACAGACAGCAGGCTGGTCCAGATGTCATTTACAGGAAACAGGAATACTCTTCACACATGATGGAAAGAGTTGCAATCTCCGACTGCAGCGGCTGTGAACAAACAGCCAAATAATGCTGAGATGAATAATAGATCAGATCTCATTATGACTGCAGGTGTTTTCTTTCAGCCATGTGAGTATAATGTATTCCCTATAATTAGCCATGGGTCTGCGTGATGTGTGTTAAATACATGACACTGTTCATCCGGGCAGAGAAAGTGGTTTGGTGTGACACGGCACATTCCTACTGATCTTTGCCATGTGCTCTGGTGGTTTTACTGGTTTTCATTGATTAAAGGGAAGAAAAGAACCAACGGATGAAAAATACTGCTGCAGCCGAGATGATACGACTGCAGCTGGTGTGTGCATGCACGCGTGGACAACACATGAATTTATCTCTTGGTTTCTGTGAACACATTTGATTTTAAGGTGGATTAAAGGTGCTCTAAGCGATGTTGGGTGACGTTACTTCTTGTTGACAATCAAAGTATTTTCTACATATTTTCTCTAGGTTTCTAAGGGATAGTCCTGGGGTTGCATATAGTATTCTTACCCATATCATAAATCTTTCCATAAGACAGGGTGTTTTTCCAAACGATATGAAGAATGCAAGAAGAAGAATGTTCCTGTTTTTAAGAAAAATAGTAGAGATGATGTTGGAAATTATAGGCCAGTATCAATTCTGTCAACTATATCAAAGATTTTTGAGCGTCTGGTGTATGAACAGGTGGAGGAGTATCTCATCAGGCTTGATCTATTATATGAGCTCCAGTCTGGCTTTAGAGCTGCATATTCGACAGACACCTGTCTCATTCACCTTTTTGACTATGTGCGTCAGAACTTTGATCAAGGGAATTATGTTGGTATGCTACTACTTGACCTGCAAAAAGCATTCGATACTGTGAACCACAATATTTTGATTTCTAAATTACAGTGCATGGGTTTTAGTAACTCAGCACTCATATGGTTCACTTCTTACCTAACAGATAGGACTCAAGTCTGTGATGTTGAGGGGACCCTCTCTGATCCACAGAGTATAACATGCGGGGTGCCCCAAGGTTCGATCCTGGGGCCCCTATTATTTTTAGTATATATAAATGACATATCAGCTGCGGTACGGTGAAAGTTGCTATTATATGCTGATTATTCTGCTTTACTTGTCCCAGGGTGTAATGTAAAAGACATTGAAAATACTGTTGGCATAGAGCTTGAGTCTGTCAACCAGTGGCTGGTAGACAATAAGCTCTCTATGCATCTGGGCAAGACGGAATCAATCCTGTTTGGTACAAAAAGGAAGTTGGCAAAATTAAATACTTTAAAGGTGATGTGTAATGGGTCTGAAATTGTATCCAAATCAATGTCACATATTTGGGTTTAACATTGGATCAATCACTTATAGGTGAATCCATTGCAGCCAAGGTTTTAGCCAAATGTGCCTGTAAGTTGAAGTTTTTATATCGCAAGACAAAGCTTTTTGATTTCTCTGTAAAGAAATTATTGGTATTAACTCTGATTCAATGCCAGGTAGATTTTGCTTGCTCTGCATGGTTTTCTGGGTTGACTGTAAAACTTAAAAACAAATTCCAAGTGCTGCAAAACAATGTTATTCTGTAACTATTAAAAGCACCCCCCCGTATTCATATAGGTAGGGAGGCATTTACAAGAGCTGGTCTACTACCTGTACATCTAAGAGTAGAACAACTTAAGCTGAACCATATGTTTAACATTGTTAATGGTCATGCCCCCAAATATTTATGCTCTAATGTAACCATGGTCCACACGAAACATAGTCATAATACTAGGGCCAGCATCCGCTCTTGCATAGTTGTTAGAGCTACTAATGCAACTACAAATTTTTTTACATTGGTATCATGGCATGAAATAGTTTGCCTATGCTACAAAACTATCATCACGAGGTCAAGCAAATTTTATGGAACAAGGTGAATATTTATTGATAAATTGGAGAGTTTTTACAGCATTTTTGTTTTTTATTTAGTTTGTTTTTACGTGATTATTTTTTATTTTACCCCCCTCCTCATATTGTATGTCTGGTTTATTTGCTTCTTGTATATTGTTTCCTGTGTGTAACACAAAGAACCGTGCTGGAAATAAGTATTTTACTTTAGCATGTTATCCTTTGGATTACTGTTTTATTGTCTTGATCCAGAAATATATCAATCAATCAATCAAAACAAAACGGAGGCTAGCTCGCCCCTACCTCCTCCTCATCCTGTCCCCTCTCCCTCCCTTCCGCGCATTAACCCTCCACCTCCCAAATCCTTCTTGTCGGTTTGATTTTGTTGCCGTTTGTGTAGCCTGGGCTCTCTACAGAGACCGTGTTTTTTACAGTGTGCTCAGGGGACAGGCAGCTAGCAGATTGTGAGGAGATGTTTGCTATATATGACAAAAAATGTTCCTGCCTAAAAATATCACTTAGAGCACCTGTACCAAGGTAAATGATGTAAAAAAAATGAATGTAAACATTTACATCTTGGGATGTTGAGGAGGCAGAAGTGTAGAGGAGTTGTGATGAACGGATCACTGAAAAAAGGTTTTGTATGACAATGAGTTCACACAATCAACTCAACTGTGAGTAGAATGTCAGGCCCGCTGCCTCTGTGTAGCAGTGCTCTGTTCTCTCTGTCACTAGCTGTGTTTGAAAGTGTTCCTTATCACAGAAACAGTGTACTATGTAATTTATATATGTGTTCGCCATTTTGTAGTGGTGCTCGAATTCTCTGCCGTAAAATTTAATTCACTACATAGTCCACTACAAAATACCCATGATGCACAGCTAATTTATAGGGATTCTTCACCAATTTAACATTAAGCTTTGTATCAGTAGAAACCCGGTAGTATTTTCGAATGACCGTGCTTCCCTCCCTCATGTCCCCTTGAGTCGTTTTCCGTCATCTGAGGCATTTCTGCCCAGAGGCTATGGACTACAGCCAGTACTAGGAGCTACTTCCGCATGTTTTCAACCCGCCCACAGGGGGTTGGACTGTTGTCTTTCTCTGAGTATTGCCAAAGCAAAATGAGCCGGTAAAGGGACATCATCAGCAGGGAACGTGTAACGAGTGCCGGTGGAAAGCTAACGCTAGCCAGCCACCTCTGCCATCCATCCTGCTTGCAAGTGTCCGCTCAATGGACAACAAACTGGACTACATCCAACTTCAACCAAACTCCCAACGTGAGTTCAGAGACTGCTGTGTTTTTGTTGTTGTGGAAACTATCCAACTACCAGGCCGGCTGCTCTGTCGCTGGGTAAGACTAGTGGAGGTGGGCTGTGTTAACACGGACTGCCTGTTGCAGAAATGGGGTGCTTGTATCCAACTAACTGCTAACTGCTGGTGGAATTTGTGACTGTTAAATGCCGACCATTCTACATTCCACGCAAATTTACGGCTGCGTTTATACTCTGTGTTTACAGCCCACCAAGCGCTAATGCTAGTAGCTGTGTTAGCTGAACTTTACGGAGCATATAATGTGTTTGCACTAAATGTAGCCTCTTTCGTATGTCGTTTTTATATAATGTTGTTTTTATATATTTCAAATGTGTAACACCACTTGAGCCACGGTGAAACGTTGTTTTGTGTATATGGTTGAAATGACAATAAAACACACTTGAGCTGAGTTGACTGTCTGTCTGTCTGTAAACGGTAGGCGTGGCTTGGGAGTAGACGCTAAAGCAGCGAAGCAAGTGCATGCTGGGATTTGGTGTCTTTCATCCACATGAGCCAAAAACACATTTTCTGGCTTTTCTCGTCCTAGAAGCCACCAATTTCTAAAAAGTTTTCACATTTCTACTACATAAGTGACCCAATTTAAAGATACATTCATCTTTTCAACGGTGAAATATCCCTTTAAGTGTGAATACTATGTACCCTACATTTTACTTGTGAATACCACAATGCAACAAGGTCGTGTTTTCCCGGAGGAGAAGAAGAAGCAGAAGCACCCGCTAAAAAACTGAGAAGGAAAAATGGAGTGGGCTTTCGTTTCTAAACAGTGGAAATGTAACATGCAATATCAATATACCCTTTTATTAGCAGGGGTCCAGCTGCTTCTCATCAGCCACATCAACCTCTGCTTCATTTACCTGCTTCTTTGATTTCAGGATCCAGGGGCTCTTCTAATTTCTCTATTTTGTGCCTCCTCCAGAGCCACCATTAGTGTTATTAGTTCCACCTGTAATTTTCAAACTATCCATCCATCGATCCATCTTCGTCCGCTAATCCGGGGTTGGGTCGCGGGGGCCGCAGCTCCAGCAGGGGACCCCAAACTTCCCTTTCCCAAGCCACATTAACCAACCAGGGGGCATCCTTACCAGATGCCCAAACCACCTCAACTGGCTCCTTTCGAGTCAAAAAAACAGCGACTCTACTCCGAGTTCCTCTTGGATGACTGAGCTTCTCACCCTATCTCTAAGGGAAACGCCAGCCACCCTCCTGAGGAAACCCATTTCGGCCGCTTGTACCCTGGATCTCGTTCTTTCGGTCATGACCCAGCCTTCATGACCATAGGTGAGGGTAGGAACGAAAACTGACCAGTAGATCGAGAGCTTTGCCTTCTGGCTCAGCTCTCTTTTTGTCACAATGATGCGATACATTTTCAAATTTTCAAACTATGACAAGTCAAAATGTCTACTGTGAAATATGCCTTTTACCTGGAAGGCTGCCAGACCAAAGGTAGGTGGGTCTCAGAATGCAAGCAGGCTGACAAAACAAACACAAGGCTGAAAGAGAAGGAAATTATACAACATACAGACGGCAATCTGGCAAATAGGTGAATGATGTCTGGGGAGTACTGTATATACGAATAATAATAATACATTTTATGTATATAGTGCTTTTCATAGTACCCTAAGACACTTGTTCACAATAAAACCGGCATATTAGCTACAATAAAAAACAAGTGAAGCAATAAACATACAAAACACAAAAACAAGCATATTAAAAGCAAGTGAAAGAATAAAAGGAGCCACTAACGGTAGATGAAATGAGATATTAACGTAGGGTGAAGGCTATTCTGAAGAGGTAGGTGTCGTGATTTGAAAGTGTAGGTCAGTACAGTCCCAGATGTGTATGGGTAGGGAGTTCCAGAGGGAGGGGAGCTGTCGCATCTCTGCAGATGTTCCACATTCTTTTGTACTTTCTAGACACCGAATATTCCACCTTTTCTGATCTTGCAGTTATTCTTCTGTTCATATCAAACCGTTTTTTAGAGCTGTGAAAACGCTGAGGAGCATTGAGCCGTGCCAACTCTTATCAAACACCACCCCTCCCCCGGGACAGGAGCAGAAAACAACAGTCAAACAGCAGCAGGTCTGTTGAACACGGAGACCCTGGGAGGGGTGATGTAACTAGCTGCTCTATTGTGTTGCTGTGTATTGGGCTGAACCGTGACTGAACATGAAAAGCCCACAGGCAAAACCAGCTTGTTGTTCTCCTTCCCAGGTCAGTCCCCAGAGATGTCCTGACCTTTGAAACAAAGCCATCTCAGGTGATCGTAGTCGAGAGCGGCGTAAACAAGAATCCAATGAATTTCGAGGCAAAACAAGGCTGAATTATGAATCATTTCCTTCAACGGGCGGACCTGAGGAGAATCTCTCAGGATGAGTTGTAACAGATCCACAAACAGCTGATGGATGTGGATGAAATGGGATTTACTGTTCTTATTCCCAGACTTAAGACAATCTTGAACTTTAGACCAAGGCTTGCAGAATCACTGACATCTTTTTACTTGTTTGAATCAGAAATGTGCAGCACTCAGCTGCCAGGCTTTTAACCAGAACCAAGAGACATGATCACATCAATCCTGTTTTAGCCTCTCTACTCTGGCTCCCAGTATGTTTTAGAAGAGATTTTGACATTTTACTGATCGCTTTTAAGGCTCTTCACATCCTTGCCCCCGCCAATATCTTAGACCTCCTGGCAGCGGTGGAGTGGGACCAAAAAATTCGGGTTCGGATGGTGAATGAATGAACAACAGATCGTCAGATTAATCTACCATAACATAAAAATAGAGGGAGGCAGCTCGATTCAATCCGGCAGGGGGGAGTTCTATCCTGACCAGGCTCCTCTCCTTAACCTGTCTCTCTTAGTTATGCTGTTATAGTTTTAGACTGCTGGGGGACATCCTTGACACACTGAGTTTCACTCTCTTCTCTCTCTTTCCATCTGTGTGCATCCATGTCCCAAAAATGCTTGTTACTAACTTAGCTAACTGTAAAGTCCTGTAACGCCCTGCAGTGCCCTGCTATGTCAGGAACTACTACAACTATTATTTCTGGTCATTGTTCCATTATCTTTATTATGACTATTATTGCCACTGTTCATCACACTCCCAAACGGCACCGTCAGACACCACCTACCAAGAGCCTGGGTCTGTCCCAGGTTTCTCCCTAAAAGGAAGTTTTTCCTCGCCACTGTTGCACTAAATGCTTGCTCTTGGGGGAATTACTGGAATTGTTGGGGCTTTGTAAATTATAGAGTGTGGTCTAGACCTACTCTATCTGTAAAGTGTCCTGAGATAACTCTTGTAATGATTTGATACTATAAATAAAACTGAATTGAATTGTCTGTTAACGTTACCGATAGACTTCCAAATGTGACGAAGAAAAAAAAGAGGTGCTCGATGGCTTTATAATAGTTCCTGTATATATTATATATTTTATATAATAGCAAGATAACAAATATACACAAAAAGCATATTTCATTTTAAACACATACCAAACATTTTTTACATTTTGCACCAAACAACCCGTAACCCTAATCACTATTATCACCCTATCAATCATCTCTCTTCATCCTCGTACCCTTTTTTTTTATACAACTTTTTAAACTTTATTATGTTTGTACAATGTTTAAGCACCTGGTCCAAACCATTCCACAAACTCACCCCACAGATCCTGATCCTGACGTGTATTTTGAGCTTATTAAAGTTTAGTTCTCCTCTCAGATTATACCCACCCTGCCTTTCCATAAACAGTTTTTGTAACTTTCCCGGAAGTAAATTATTTCTTTCTTTGAATGTGTGCTTTCTTAAATTTACACGTTTTTATACATCAAATATTTTTTATTTGTTGTTTCAAAAACCTGATGTTTTTATGACTATGGCTTTTTTTATTTGTTTTGTGAAGCACTTTGTAACATGGAGTTTGAAAAGTAGTCTATAAATACATTTATTATTATTATTATTATTATTATTATTATTTCAAATCTCTTCTCTTTATTATTTTTGCATTGATATTACAGCACCATCCAGAAAATGCTTCTGTATGTCGTATACATTTTGTCGTTTATTGTGGAGGAATTGTTATGCAAGTAGCTTGTCTACATATTTCTGTCACTATTTTACTGCACAAATTGGATCATACTGTAGTTGAACTGGTCAAACCCCTAAACATACGCAACCTGTGGCTGGCCATGCATCTGCTTGGAAGGTTTTATTCATGGCATTTTCATTACATTAAAGGTGCTCTAAGCGATGTCACAAACCTTTTAGGCTACAAAATTTTTTGTCACATACAGAAAACATATATCAGACCCTCACTATCTGCTAGCTGCCTGTCTCCTGAACCCATTGTAAAAAAAATCTCTGTAGACAGCCCAGGCTCCACAAACGCAAAAAAAACTGTGCCGACCTGCACCACCAAACATAACAAAGCTCCAGCCAATAACCGACAAGAAGGATTTGGGGGGGGGGGTTGGGGGGGTTGGTGAGTGGAATGGAGGGGACGGGATGAGGAGGAGGGAGGGGCGAGCTAGCCCATTGAAACAAATGTGTATTAAAGAAACAGCCACAGCATGCAATGTCAAATATATGTAATCAAAATTGTCCTGATCAGGTTTTCTCGGTTTTGATTTAAATATTTGGTGCAAAATATAAAATGGATTCCCACTTAGCATTAAAAAGCAAATCACAATTTTGAATTTCAGCACTTAAATCTGTGCATATAAACTGTCAGCTTCCCATAAGACTATACAGTGAACCAATATATAGACTCTGTTTCATGATTTTGTTCCATTACTGTCTGCTGATGATGTACAACAGCATCTGCTCCGAAAATCTCAGCAGTGTCACCCAGAAGACAAATTCCTGCCCATTTGTTGTACATGATGATCAAAGTGATACAGATTGTGGTTCATCGCCCCACTCAGGAATACACTAAGGTCGTTTTTTGTCCGGCCGCTGTGATGTTTGAGTGTTAGAGATCCCAGACAAGACGGCCTCTTCCCTGATTTACTGAATCCGCGTGGGTCTCGTGCAGTTCAAAGTCTTGTAAACTAAGAATCCATCACTGTGACCTCGGGGGCATGAACAGCATCGCTGATGTTTTACAGAGAAACAGAGTGAATGGTGGCACAGAGCAGTGGAACACCTTTAACCAGAGGTGGGCCGGCAGGGCCAGCAAGGTCTTCTATGCGGGCCAAGAGGTTGTCAGAATCAGAATAATTATACAGTGTATATATATGATGTACTTTTTCTTCAAATGATGAGCAGCTTTGGTAAGTTTAATGGATTTGTCTGCATTTTAGTCAAATGAGTGTGCTAGCTATCACTGCTTGTTTCAGGTAGTTGCTGCTGGTGTTGAAGGTTTGAGCAGTGCCAGTGGCCGCTGTGCCTCTGTGTGTGTGTGGTGGCATGTGTGTTGTTGAGCCCCAGCTGCATTGTTGGAATTTGTGGGGAAACCTGTTGATTCCTCATTGTGTTATTCAAGGATGCACCGAATCCAGGATTGGGCTTCAGATTGGGCTTAATATTGGGCTTTTTGACGGGGTTGGGCTTCTGCCGAACCTTAGAATTGAGCCGAACCCTAAGCTTACACTACACGCGCTACGCTGGTCACCGTAATGACGGAGCCGTTAATTACGTGAAGGTGTTTACGGAATCTACAGACAGCAGCCAGAATGCAGCAACTTCAGGTACAGCAAAGGAAGTACAGTCCCAGGTCCCTGGGATTTGTAGTGGGTTTCGGATTCGGCAGAATCTTAACCAGTGGATTCGGTATTCGGCCGAACCCCAAAAATCTGGATTCGGTGCATCCCTAGTGTTATTTGTGTAATTTGTATTTTTGAGCGCTTTGTGGTCGTCGTGTGAGAAAATGAGACCAGTTGTTGTGGGTTTGTTTTTGTTTCTTTGGTAATTCCATTCATTTGGATTATAAATATATGTGATGCAGCACCCTGCCATACTGCCTGAAAGTATAGTAAAGTGTATTCATGTCTCTGCAATAGCGTATTGAAACTCTCTAGGTGTTGAGCTGTGTGTTAAATCACTTCATTCCACACAATAATGTCCTAGTGTCATTGCGAGGTCATTCAAAGGTGGTTTAATTGCCGTAGGATAGTACTGAAGGCTCAGGTGTAAATATATAGTATTATATATATAATAATAGTACTGCACTTGAACTTCAGTCCAAATGTTGAGGTACTTGTAATTTACTTGTCTTTTCTTTTCATGCCACTTTCTACTTCTACTCCGCTACTTCTCAGAGAGAAATATTGTACTTTTTACTCCACCACATTCATCTGTTACAGCTTTATAACGGCCTACAAGTCCAGCTGAGATGATGAGACCATTAAACACACATCTGGTTGGATCCTTTACTCTTTCTACAATGAGAGGAGAGTTCTGCATTGACTACTTTTACTTTTAATACTTTAAGTACATTTTCCTGACGATACTCTTTTACTTGAGTAACATTTTCAATTCAGGACTTTTACTTGTAAAAGAGTATTACTTACAATGTGGTAGTAGTACTTCTTCCACCGCTGCCGCCCACTGTCGATATTTGGATCCAGGTGATCTGAATATGGATGATCACAGCTGTGATTACATATACAAGCCAGTGAGATGGAGCTGTGACTACACTAGGTTCACTGATGGATAGGTTTTAATATGGTGTAACATGCAGTCCGCTGCTCGTGGTGAATATCATTTGGATGATGAACGTGATTCAAAACAGCGTGGGTGGTGATATAGATGGTTTTAATCTCTGATGCTGTTTCGAAGTTACTCGGATGCCACCGAGATAAATTCCTTTCTGGGCACGGTGAGTTAATCATTCTGACTGTAACTCTCCATCACGGTGCAGCACAGGATAGATACGGATATAATTACAAATCTAACACATAAATCAGTGTAGGTGGTGGTGATGACAAAGCACGGACAGTAAACTGGAGCTTTGATTACCGAACGCTGTAAGTACAATCTCCTCTACAACGTCACATGAGATGTGATGATATTGTAATGGTGTACTGGTCTGGCCCACTTGAGATCACATTAGGGGGATGTGGGCCCATGAACTAAAATGAGTTTGACACCCCTGCACTAAATGATACCAAAGGGTCGAGAATGGGAAGGAAAGGATCTCAGCTTCCTCCGGACGGAGCGTTCGATCACAGCTGTTTTCTAATCCTCTCTTAAGCTTCAATTTGTCACTGTGTATGCGGAGAGGATTTCTCACTAATATCCACACGAGTCCTGCTGCATTTCAATGAGGCAGTCAGGGTTAAGGTAAGGGCAGTTTTCTGGTGTTGTTTTCTACTTACGGATGAAACGATTCCCCATCTGGTCTGGTGCGGCATTAAGCACGCTCTATATTTTCCTACAAGTCAAGTCAATTTCATTTGTACTGCCTTTATTCAAGGCTGCAGCCTCACAGTGATTATGAAACAATCAGTGAAAACAAGGAGAGCTAAAACAAACTCGGCCCTGTGGGGAAATGAAACTTCAGTGCGAGCTCTGACTCAGCCCTGCTGCTCCGTGTGCGAACAAACAGATAAATACAGAAAAACCTATCTTAAGTTAAATAAATCTCTTTGGAAAATGCATTATTCACGTTCCTTTAAGTAGACATTTACTGGCTTTGAATTATGGCAAGAAGACATTTCTCCTGCCTCGTCGTTAGGTGAATACATTGCCCTTTTGAAGCGTCTGCATTGCCTGGGAAGACACTGATTACTGCAAAGCTTCATCATACTCTACTTTATCCTGCTGTGGTTTGACATACAAACCCCACGGTAACAAGAGAGAGAAAAAAAAACATGTTTACCTCAGAGATTTGTGGTCATATTTACAGAGTTTATTTCCTGTGTAGCTTGGCTTAATAAAACTGTTTTCTGAGCTTTTTATCAGGCACCAAAACACACAACAGCACGGTAATGTCATATATATATATATCCACAACCTGCCAGGCTATACTAGCCTGGCTCCGCCCTCCTATGTACTTCCGCTCAATTTTCATTTTCCTTCAGTACTCCGTCTGGGTTCGCGGTATATTCTTGGGTTTTCTCCGGCCAATCTTTACCGGTTCAATCAGCAAACAGAGGGAGTGGATGAGAACGATGACGTTGAGGTTGTGCGCTTGTTTGAGTTGTAGATCCTTAAAGGCTGCGGAGAAAGATGCGAGCAAAGCCATTCGGTCCGTTGTGGCAACGCTGCCGAATATCCAGAAGTTAAAGCCCGAGCAAGAACAACCTTTGCTGAGTTGTGTTGGTGGCCATGATGTTGTGGCCCTCCTCTCTACGGGGGTCGGGAACAGTTTGATTTTCCAGTTTGCTCGTTAGTGGTGAAGGAGTTGGCTAAGGCGAACGCTAGCGATGCTAAGGCTAACGAAATTTGACAGTTAAATCCAAAACTCAGATTTTCAATCTGGTTAAGACGGCAGGCAAAATTATGTGAACACCTGTACCCCTCAACCCGCAGGAGCTTTTTAATCATACAATAATCAGGCAGGCTAAGATCATTCTATCTGATATCTCTCTCGTGTGGTTTTTAGAGTTTGAGCTATTGAACTCTGGAAAGAGGTACAGGGTTCCTCTCTGCAAATATAACAGGTATAAGCAGTCATTTGTCCCTCTCTCAGTTAAGCTCATAAATGAGCAGCGATGAATGTATGACCATGAATTTTATTAATGTATATCTGTGACTGAATGTATGTATGGATATGAATGAAGGAATTAATGCATATTTACAATGGATTGTAAGGAAATTTATAAATGGATAATATATAAATGTTTTTTTTATTTTTAGGACTGAATGCATGGATGCTTATGGAAATAGGAACGATTGTAAGGCATGTATGGTAGAACAGAAGAATGTAGGAAGGATGGCTTTTTTTTTTTGCAGAAGTAGCCTATAGAAAACGGTAAGTTGTAATTTTGCACAGCTCTTTGAGTAGCCTAGATGTTCAATGTACATTTGTCTTCTAACTGTTTTAACCCTGCGTTTGTTGTGTGGCTCTGTTGTAACTCTTGCAGCAATTTCTCTGTGTCCAAAATGAATTTCTCCTTAGGGAGACTAATACAGATACTTTGACTTTTGACTAGTTACTAGTTACTCTACACATTAAGATTAGAATTAAGGATTAGGCCATTAAACACACAACTGTTTGGATCGTTTCCAGTTTCTAAAAAGGGAGGCTTTTTCTGCATTGAGTACTTTTACTTTCAATACTTTAAGTACATTTTCCTGATGATACTTACATAGGTTTACTTAAGTAACATATAGTTATAGTATTTTTTTACAGTGTGGTATTAGTACTTGTACTTAAGTAAAGGATCTGAATACTTCTTCCACCACTGCAGTAAACTGATGCTAAATTGAACAATAAATGTTGTTGCTGCTGCTTAGTGAAATCTTTAATTGGTGTGCAAAAAAATGAAATAAAAGACAAGGTTGAATAGAGGCAGACTGACAATGACTGGGAAATGAAGCAACAAAATGAAGATGGAAAATAAGAAGAGCGAAACAGAGGGAGTAATTTGAGAGGGAATGAGACGGAGGCCCCCGCTGTGCAGAAAATAGATCTCTGTGTGTGAGATAACAACAAAAAAGAGGCTTCTGTAAATGTCAGCCTAAAAGTGTGTGTGACGGGGAGCTGTGCCACGAGGTAAATGAGAGACTTTAGCTGCAGAAAGCTTCATGATATCGACTATAATGGAGCAGCTTAAGTGATACCTGGAGGAAAATGGAGGCTTCCTGCTGGGATAATTATTTATGATTGAAAACATGGGGGATTTTCATAACTATCTTGGAAATTTGAGCATGAGCTGGGCACGTTGAGTATCACCTCAAGTCCAAGCCATTTAAGGCAAACATGAGAAAATTGGCAATCTGGAGGAAGTTACATTATAACAGAGCTGAGGGAGCTGATGCTTTAAATGAACTGAGGCTGCGAACAAGAAAGTGGTGCTTCTTACTAGGGGTGGGGGAAAAACTCAATACAGCATAGTAATGTATCGATACACAGACACCAAGTATCGATCTTTTATTATATATGTGTTGGTCAGTTTGTCTGCTTGACAATCCCATTTTGCAACAATAAAATCGAAGTGGGATGAACAAACAGAGAAATGGATCTTTTTAGATAAAACAGATGTTGACAAAGTTTCAAATGATTTGAAATTGGGAAAACTTTGAAGTTGGGAAAAAAGTAATACATTGCAATATATTGCAGAATATTGCAATATGTTTAAAATTGTAATAATATCGTACTGTGACATCAGTATCGCAATGATATCGTATCGTGAGGCCTCTGGTGATTCCCACCCCTACTTCTTACAGCAGAGTACCGTGTCTCTAAGCTGAAAAGTTTGCTGCATGTACTATTAGTCTAGTCATAATGCAGAACAGTTTCTCCTTCTAAAAAGGATAAGGAAGCTG
Source organism: Perca flavescens (assembly GCF_004354835.1). Classification (NCBI taxonomy): domain Eukaryota; kingdom Metazoa; phylum Chordata; class Actinopteri; order Perciformes; family Percidae; genus Perca; species Perca flavescens. The sequence goes on from NC_041342.1 coordinate 2,339,379, forward strand.
TCATTTCATTATTAAAATGTATATTAAAAAAATCACACACAAAACACAAAACCAAGTATTTTGCTTAGCTCAGCTCTAATGTTAATATTAATAATAATAATACATTTTATTTAAAGTAGCCTTTCTCGGCACTCATGGACACCGTACAGGGATACATAAGACATTTAAAAGCAACAACAAATATAAATAAAAAAAACAATTGTCCAAACCATCCACTTTATTATCACTGCTTTCAGCCAAACAGGCCTTCACTTCATCATGAGACACGCCAAACACAAAGAGCAGTCAATTAACATGTCATTATGTGAAAATATGGATATTTTTTTTTTAGATGTGTGTTAATGTTTGACAGGAAACCTGACTAACAAAACATCTGACTTCACCAGGGAAACAAAACGGAGAAGTCAAATGTAGAATATTAGCAAAATATATTTGTGCATGTTGTATGCTGTGTGCAGTCATTGAGGAAGTGGTTCAAGGAAATGTCACTGACGCATACAAGGTTAAGCTTAAGCCTTTAACAAAAGTTTAAGACTTGGTTTATTGGCATACGAGTGCATTATGTACTAGACAGATAAGCAGGAACATAGGAGAGGTAGTTAAAGTTACAGAACAGACAAGGAAGTTGCACCACAAGGTCCCGACCTTGTGTGTGTGTGTGTGTGTGTGTGTGTGTGTGTGTGTGTGTGTGTGTGCGTGTCTGTGAAGATACCAGTTTCTGTCTATAAACAAGAAGACACCCCCCTATGAGGAATGGATAAAGGCTTGAGGGAGAGAACAGATCAGAGTTCATTTTCAGACAAGATCTTGGTGGACAAGCTCTGACTTAAAGTGTCTGTTGCCAGGGAAACTTAGATGCTGTTTGTGAACCCACAGCTGTGTTGTACTGTGCTGGACTCAGTAAACTTTGCTTAACTGAACTCTTTGTGTTGATCATTGTGTTCTGGTAAACTTAATTAATTAATATTATTATTAATTAATAAATTGGAGTCTGATTTGACAGGCCTTAGGGCCTCATTTTAGACATAATTCCCTCTTCACAAATCAGTGCCCAAAGCTGCACAACAATCTCATTGACAGCCTAAAGATGTAAAGTTGTGTTTGATTAAATATTCCCAAAAAAATTGCAATGTAGGTTTTGCTTTTTTGACTCCAGGCACAGATCAGTACATGTTGATTCATCAATCTGGCTTTTCCATGGGTTTAGTAGTTCATTATAGACATATTTTGGACAATAATGTAAGTTGATAATGAAGTCCCAAAGCTATTGTTTAAGGCCTCAGTATGTTTCAAACAGAGTGCTTGTCGTGGCTGGGTTGGATCAGTGGTAGAGCAGGCGCACATGAGTACTGAGAGATTTATGCCTCGACGCAGAGGTCCATGATTTAAATCTGACCTGTGACGATTTCCTGCATGTCTGCCCCCTCTCTCTCACCTAGCTGTCTTGTCAAAAATTAAAGGCGGAAAAGCCCAAAAAATAATCTTTGCTTGTCATATGTTGAACAGCGTCTGAAACTCCTCTCTACAGTCGTCCTGTCTTCCTGCGCCCGGCAATTTATGTATCTTTCCAAACAATCCGACAATCACACCCAGTTTACCTTTCCCTGGTATGCAAAGGTTAGGAAGTAAGCAGGGTTTGAACTTCACTCTTAAACTCTCTTTTTTATTTATTGTTTTACATTCTTCACACAAAAACATTTGTGTGCGCTATTATCTCCATTTACTCGATTCTTTGTGTCTGGGTCCTCTCTGTGACGGCGGAGTTTTGCCTGCGTGGTCGGACACCACTTTGTAGGAACTACTTTTAGGTTTTAAGCATTTTCAATCCTTTAACTATACCAGGCAGTCACACAGGCAACACCTTAAATCTAAAAAGTATTTGTATAAGAACACAACTTGCCCACTCTTACACTAAGTGGTCAATAAATATTCTAAAATGATGAAGCGCTAAGTAACTGTGCAAACCGCATCATTAAAAAAGTTTAAGAAGTTTAGCTTCATAATTTAAGACTGTTATGGCTTCGGGAAAGAAGCTATTCCTGAATCTACTAGTCCTTGTTTTTAAACATCTGTAGCGTCTCCCTGAGGACAAGAGCTCAAACAGTGGGTGACCAGGGTGAGAACAGTCTTTTGTAATCTTGGTGGCTTTTGAGAGCAGTCTTAAGTTGGCAATTTCCTCTAATGAGGGAAGAAGACAACCAATGATCTTCTGTGCCGTGTTGATAACTCTCTGTATTTGTTTTTTGTCTGCTACAGAGCATCCAGCATACCACACAGTCACACAGTTCATCAGGATGCTCTCTATGGAGGAGCGGTAGAAGAGTACCAGTAGCTTCTCAGACAGGTCGTTTTTTTAGAAGTCTGAGGAAATACAGGCGCTGTTGTGCCTTCTTTACTACTGCCGTGGTATTATCCGTCCATGTCAGTTGGTCCGAGATGAGGGTTCCCAGGAATTTAAAGCTGTGAACCCTCTCTACAGAGTACCCGTTGATGAAAAGAGGGAGGTGGTTGGCATGGCACTTCCTGAAGTCTATGATTAGTTCTTTGGTTTTCCCGGTGTTGAGAGACAAGTTATTTTCTTTGCACCATGTGACCAATCGGTGGACCTCTGCTCTATAAGACGACTCATCTCCACCTGAAATGAGTCCGACAAGTGTGGTGTCGTTGGCAAACTTTATGATGGTGTTATTGGGGTGAGATGGGTTACAGTCATGTGTGTACAACGAGTACAACAGAGGACTCAACACACAGCCTTGAGGGGAGCCGGTGCTGAGAGTGAGGGTAGAAGATTTGTGGCAGCCGAGCTTCACACTTTGGGGCCGGTTGGTTAAAAAATCCAAAATCCAGTAACAGATATGAGAGGAAAGGCCAAGGTTAAACAGCTTTTTGATGAGGATGTCTGGGATGATTGTATTAAATGCCGAGCTATAATCTACAAAGAGCATCCTCACATTCCACTGTGCTCTAGGTGGTTTAGGGCTGTATGAAGGGCTATCATGATTGCATCGTCCGTCGACCTATTCGCTTTATAGGCAAACTGGTGTGGATCTAGAGTCGATGGGAGACTAGTTTTGATGTGGTTTAATACCACATGATAAAATCATGACCGCCCCATCCTTGGTAAGCCTGCTGGCTACACATCTCTCAGGGGAACTGACTCCTCCCAAACTACAACAGCTAAAGACAAGATCATAAGATGTGTATGCTTGTTATTCTCTAGCTGACTAACCATTGTTTATAGATATCCAATCTTCTGTTCGACCTCTGAGTTCCTCATGCAGTTAACCATGTCCTATTCTAATGGTCAGTCAGTGAAATGTTTGCCAGTCAGAAATGCCTGGATGGAATTTTGGGATTTGGCAATATGCAAGCCAGCATGGTTTTCTGGCTAATCAGACCCACAATCCTTTGCACGGCATATACTGTATGAGCAAGAGGGTCAAATTTCCAGGCGCAATGTTATGAAGAAGTATTATGTCCCAATTGTATGCATATCCTATGCATAATCCAGTCTGTTTGATCATTGGCCGCCTTGCCAGGGTGGGTGTGGCCTACCCGCGCCCCCGAGCTGAAAGGGTCTGTGGAAGCAGACTAAGGGCCGGGACACACAGGGCCGATAATTGGCCGTGGGACAGTCTGGCGAGGTCGGTGACTCGAGTCTGTTCGGTGTGTCCCGTGCCGTCGTCAGTCTTGGGGGCTGTCAGCATTCATTTTGGCCGAACTGACATGTTCAGTCGGGGGCAGGACAGTCAGGACTCACCCGGAAATGGCGAGTGGAATGAGCCTGACTAGAGGCAGTTTTTTGGACCTCGGGGACCCGACTGATCTGCTCGACTGGCTTTTCTGTCGACGGTCAGCCGCCTGGCTGGTGTGTCTCGGCTATAAGGGAGGCTGCTGTGGAGTGTGAGAGACTGACTGAGAGAGTCGGGGGCAGAGGATTGTGTTTCTGATTTAACTGACGTTTCCCCACAGAGTTTGTGTTAACGTTATGTCCACGTTTTGAATGTCAAACAAATGAAATGTCAACTGAGTGTCATAACACTACTAATTAAACGCTGCACCGACTGACAGGTTGAGAGGAACGGGCTAGTCAGCGTCAAAGCTGAGGACACACCGAGCCGAGGAACGCCAGGTAGGCCTCAAACCCTTACCTTCAGTCGGACGGCTAAGCGTTTAGCTTTTCCTAGTATCATATGTGCGAACAAAGCCAACTTCTGTTTTAATCCCTAGATGTAACAAGGGTAATCAAGTTCCCAGGGTTGGTTGTGCTGTGACAATACTAAAAGTAAAAAGAAGTATGCAAGTTGGATCTTGGCGGATGTCAATTAAAAAAGAGGTTGGAAGATTTAGGACAGGTGAAAGGCAATGAAAAGTAAGAGACCGAGTTTAAACAGAGCAAAAAAGTCACTGGGTCTGCAGAGAATATTAATCAGATTGCTCAACAGCCTCACAGCGTCGGTTTAAGAGCACCTTGACTCTCTCCACCTCTCTTTCTTAATAGGAGATAACGACAGTTTAATCTCTAATGGAAAAATAACGGTCCGTGGAGAAACAGAGCTAATCTTTGACAGAGAAATAGCAGCGGAGGACAACTGTTTAAACATGGCTGCCGACGGACGACCTGTACTTTTAGAAGGATTATCCTCGCACTGGTCGCATTCTGTCTCCAAAACGTTTCCAGCTTTTCCTCTCCGTCTGCCTCCACACAGAGGAGTCAGTGTTTGTTCTGATACCTATCAGTTATTGCGGCCAAGCCATCTCGCAGCCTCGCTATCCAATAATAAATTGATTTTCTAAAAATGTTTTAGTTTCCCCTCTGCACGCTCTCATCAGGCTGGCGGAGTGCTGTGAGGAAGAGGCTGCAGGCCTTCGACAGACAACCTCGACAATCTTTTGTCTTCAAAAAACCCTGCCGGCTATAATTCCCTCTGATAAACATAAGCATTGATCATTTGGAGTTTATGCTCTGTTCAGCACACCTCATGTTTCAGGCTGTGAATACACTGTGGTTCATTTGTATTCCACGTACTCATTTCTGTATGCACCACATTAGTCTATATCGACAACGTTTCATTCACGGGATTGTTCCACCGTATAGCCCTGATTTTCAGCTGGATATCCGTCCCCTTCCTTTTTCTTTGTGTTGGCGTTCTAACCTCCGGTGGATTTGTGAGGACTATGGTTAACTGCTCCTCAGATCTCTGCAGGGTAAGTCCAGACAGCTAGCTAGACTATCTGTCCAATCGGAGTTTTCTGTTGCACGACTGAAACTACTTTTGAACGTACACATGTTCCTTCCTGAGACTATTTTGCAGAGCCCCGGTCGCTGAGTCCAAAGCTTAGCTCCGCCCAAGACAATTGTGATTGGTTTAAAGAAATGCCAATAAACCAGAGCACGTTTTTCTCCCATCCCAGAATGCTGTGTGGACTCGCCAGACCTTCCTTTCTAAAGGTCTAACAATGTGAGACTACCACCACGTTAACTGCTGCTGTATAAGATCAGTGTAGGAAGATTTGTGGGCTAGATGGGTGGGTTTTAAAACACAGGGCTTTCAAGCAGGGGGAGTGGAGTCCATGCCCCTGGAAGAAATTAAGGAGAAAACACAAGACTTTCAGACAGTCAGTTCTACTTAAGTGGACCGGTGTTTTAACACAAATCTTTTTTCTAACCTTTATTAAGCTATTTTGATGTTTGATGTCACTGCATGACACTCACATTTTGTCGGCTTAACTTAACTGCAACAGCCTCTAAAATGACTGTCCCCTCACGGTGCTCACAGGGGCTCACAGTCACCTTTTCTCGGCTAAATTGAACTGTAAAGAGCGCCAAACTTTGCCGGTAGAACATCACATGAAAAGTTTTCGTACGATATCATACACAACCGTTCATGAGAATGCGTTGCATGTTTACTGATGTTCATACTGTAGTGTGACTGTTTATTTGTTTATTTGTTTATTTATTGAGGATCCCATTAGCTGAAAGTCTGTGCAATCAGCTAGTCTCCCTGGGGTCCATTCTAAAAAAAATTACATTACATTACAACAACAATATACACATTGCAATCCTAACAAAATCGCATATACCCATTTCATATCTATACATACATACACAAACACATACATACATACAATCTAATTTCCATTCATAGTAGGACTAAATGTTAATACAATATTAATATAATTACTTTAATCAAAACATATATATACCTACATCAACACAAAACATCTAAATTTCTTTTAAATGACTGCTTATTACAAAGCTGACGCACTTCAATAGGAATGTTATTCCAGATGACAATAGCTCTATACAGGACAGTTTTCTTCATAAAATTAGTTTTTGGATAGGGGATTGTTATATGACCAGTATTTGCCTTTCTGGTGTTATGATTATGCACGGAGTTGCAATACACTAATTGATTAAACTGAGAAATAGGCATTTTCATTGTCAATGTGTTATATATCATAGTACCTAAAGTAACTGTTATTCTTTGGTGTAAAGTGAGCCAAGAAAGAGTGGAATACATCTGATCTCTACTTGTTTTAATTGAGCAGCCCAGTACAAGTCTCACTGCCTTATTTTGCGCGACCTGAATTTTAGTTAAGTCCTTTTTAGTTGCAGAGGACCACACCTTGGTGCAGTATGACAAATGACATAATATTAATTACTCTGTTACTATTTTTAAAGCTTCCTGATTTACATATTGACATTTTTTTGTTATCGCAGTGCCACATCCTATTCTGTTAACAATCGTATTTATATGTTCTGTTCATGAGAGACTACTATCAATAACCAAACCTAACAGTTTAGCCTTTTGTACTTGTTGTATTCTTTGTCCAGCTATTTGTAACTTTAATTCCGATCCTAGCCTCAAGTTTTGTTTTGATCCGATGATCATACTATTTGTTTTGGATATATTTAATGCTAATTTGTTTCCACTAACCCACTTATACACTGAATCTAATTCTCTAGACAGAACATGATTAATTTTATCACATGAATCTGAAGCAGTTGAGTCATCTGCAAACGTTGTCATTGATGCTTTTTTAACAGTTAAGGGCAAATCGTTAATAAAAACCGAAAACAAAAGAGGACCCAAGCAACTTCCTTGTGATAAAACCACAAACTAAACTTTTGTAATTAGATAAAGAACCATTATAACCAACTGTGTTGGTTGCTTACATTTGTTTACATTTCCCTAATGAGCAAAACACCATTTTTACTTTCAGCAGCAAATCAGAATGTATGACGATCTTATAATGTCTCTTATTAAGGCCTATTCACACAGAAATAGGTTACTGAGCATCAATTAGCGCTTTTTGAGCTGATGTATTTAAGTGGAAGATGTGACTGGCAGCTTTGGGGCAGTGGTCCGACATGCCAGGTGTTTTGATGTTTAACGCGAGGTCAATAAGCGTTAATAGCTTCCCATTCAGACAGAAATGCAAGGTGTATGATAGAAGTATCACAAGAAGGAAGGAGCACGAGACAAGTTTGACCATATGCATTCTTTTGAAAAGTCGGGAATCATTGTCACATCACCTCACCTCCTCTCATACTATCATAAATAAAGGCAAACTTGCCTAAAAATCTTTATTTGAACCATTTAAACAACGGAGGGTCGCCGGTTCAAGTCCCCGTACGGACCAAGTATGGAGTGTGGACTGGCAGCTGCTGAGATGCCCTTGAGCAAGGCACCGAACCCCCAACTGCTTGGGGAGCCTGTTCATGGGCAGCCTCCTCACTCTGACATCTCTCCATTAGTGCATGTGTACTTTGGGCCTGTGTGTAATGTGTAAAAATGTACTTTCCCCTTAGGGATCATTGAAGTATGTTTTCTTCTATAGCAGGGGTGGTGCAGGTTTTATTTCCAACTAATCACCTGATGACATCCCACATATGCCAGTTTGTGCCGGTTTGTGTGGCAAGTAAACCAAAAACCATGTGGGGTGGCCTGATGGCTGAGAGGTTATTGGTACATGTCCATATATGCGTTGTTTTCAGGGAAGGGATCCCCCGCTTCCCAGCATTGCATGCGAGTGGGCTTGCAACCAGCAGTTGTCAGTTTCTCTTCACTGACCTCTCACAAGCAAATAAAACAGTCTACACCCTCCTACAACCGCCATGGCGGCAGCGTCACGTGGGGATTTCAAAACCGACCATATTTTAAGAAAATGGCGAATAACGAAATATCGAAACGTGTTCCTGAAAACATCTATAGGCCATGCCGTTACTGAATCTGTCTTCATTTCAATGATTTACATCAGCTTTTGAGAGGCGTCGAGCTGCTCCTCATTTGCATGAAGTTGGCTAGATTCAACTTTATGCAAATGAGGAGCTTCTCCAAAGTCCCCGAAACGCTACCAGAATACATTGCATTGCTGCTCCCATAGAAATGAATGAGTACACGTGGAAATGGCACTGACAATGGACACGTCCCATAATCCATCAGGAGTGGCAGCGTCTATAGTTTGTGTCCAACCAGGTACATTTGTTGCAAGCCCTCTCTCTCCCCTTGTTTTCTGTCACCTATCTACAGTCTGATAACCAATAAAGGCATAAAATGCCTAATAAACACACATTTGACACGGCTTGTCTTGGCTTAATCCAAATGAAAAGGTACTGTGCTTTTTCTGCCAACACTTAGTTGTGAAATCATCTCTCCTGCTGCTCTTTCATTATCAGCTGATAGAGATTTAATGAAACCTGCCGCCTCATGAGTCGCCTGTACTCCATTTACTGTAAGTGGGCTTCCCCGACCTCGGCGCTGTGTAACAGGCTGCATGCTGGCACAGGCAAATGAAAACCTGCAGACTCTTTATTTTACATGGCTGGCCACCCCAGAACTAGATTATGCATTATACTCTACAATAAAAGCACAAACTGTGATCCAACTAATAGACTAACAGGTCTATTAACACAAGGACCAAAAATAGTGAAAAACTACATGTAATGTATCAATTCTGTTTTTTATTAGTTTATTCTTGACCTTTGGAAACTAAGATTAAAGGTCCATTTACAAGCTTTTTACCGCATCACACATTATTGGTGAGATGGATAAATTAAAGGAAATGACGGCTTCAATTTCACTGAAATAGTTATTTCATATGATTTCAATCAAAAAGCCCACACATGAATGGAATGAAGTGTGATTATTAGACCTCCGCCAGATGAAGGAAAGTGAAGAGGAGGGGAGTGATCGCAGACTGACTCTCATCTTTAAATGCTGCAGGTGGGCTGATAATAAGCAGGACACACTCTGCCATCTAATTACTCATCTGATTGAATTCAAACTCTGCAGTGAGAAACATCTCCACAGCCGCTCGGATTATAAACTGAAGGTGGGCTGGATAATTACCAGCAGCCTGCTATGAGAGAAGAGATCTCTTCCCTCCAGCACAGCGTCATGACAAAAAATGAAGGCGAAGCAGAGAGAAAGTCCACTGTTACTCTACTGCTGTGTGATGAGACGAGATCCTCTAATATCTACATATTTCTTCACACAACAGCCAACAGGAGGTCATCATGAACTAAAATCTGTTCCACTGCGTGTTCTCTGTGAGCCACCAGGACATTATAAGACAGAAATGGGAGCAGCTTGAGTCCCAAAAGGGAAACAAACCTGGAGGTAGTCAGCCAACAGTTGTCGTGTAGGCAAACAACTCAAACTCAGTCCAACGGAACACAGCAAAGTCAACAGACACTGAAGCCTGCTGTGTATAAGCACTGAAAGAGATATTTTGCTGATTCAAATCCAACTCTGTGTTGTGGCAGTGTGTGCAGATGAACAGTTTGTGGCTCCATGGCTGCAGCGCACCGAGCTCTCAGCAGAGAAGCGAAGGGTCGCCTTTTAAATGACAGAACTGGATATTTCTAACACAGATGTTAAGCTTTTGTACTGATAATTCACCCAGGAGAGTTTCTTGCTGATCTGCGACGTGCTCTAACTGTAAGTCACATAGCTTCATCATGAGGAAAAGTAATGTAGCCTGAAATAGCCACACCTATACACAGCAGGGTTTTCAGAAGTTATTTCAGAAGAGTTTCTTCATTAAAGGGGTGATAGAATGATTATATATAGTATTTCACACTGTTCCTTATGGTCTCCTAATGGGGTGTGTAACATTGGTTGGGCTGAAAATGGCCTGGTTGATATTTTATTGGCCCTTATGCATCCCTGTGTTTTGGCCCTATTTGTAACAAGAGCTTTTCTTCCAAATATGGTATGCTCGTGAATATTTAGATGAGCTGCGCGCTGATTGGTTGAGCAAATTGCCATAGGCAGACATTAGAGATGCGCGCTGATTGGTTGAGCGAATCCCCAATACACACACATTAGAGAAGCGACAGAATCTCATATTCCAGACACTGCAATGTTTCATTACCAAATTCACTTCTGAGACTTTTTTTATGTGAGAAATCAACTATATAAAGCTCAAATATGGGCCGTTTTACGAAAATTTATGGCTAATTGCAAATATGGTAAGACTGTGTGTCGGACTTCAGCGGCGGTGCTGCTGCCTCCTTTTGGTTTCGTTAGCTGCAACTGTCCCTACAATCCTATGTGTACAGATTGCGGCTAGTTAGCTTCATTTTTGGTCGTAATTCGAGTATATTAACAGTTTTAATTTCGTCACGCCACTTACACATCTAACTAAATGTCTTATAAAGCTAACAACGGTGTCCGATTTCAAGTTAATGAATATTTGTGAACTGTAAGGGTTTCGTTAGCTGCGACAGTCCCTACAATCCTATATGTACAAGATTGCGGCTAGTAAGCTAGCTTCATTTTTTGTTGTAATTCGAGTATATTTACAGTTTGAATTTCATCACGCCAGTTACACAACGTCTAACTAAATGTTTTATAAAGTTAACAACGGTGTCCGATTTCAAGTTAATGAATATTTGTGAGCTGTAAGGGTTTCGTTAGCTGCGACTGTCCCTTCAATCTTAGCTGTGTGTAGCTACAAATCACGGATAGTTAGCTTCATTTTTGGCGTAATTCCGAGTATATTTACAGTTTGAATTTTGTCAAGCCAGTTATACAACATCTAACTAAATGTCTTATAAAGCTAACAACGGTGTCCGATTTTAAGTTAATGAATTTTTGTGAATTCCAGAGGAATTCTAAGAAGAGGCTAGCTATAGCTAGCATCCTCTAGCTATAGCTCCATCCAGCCGCAGGCTCTATCAATGAGACTCGCGGACAAGAGGCGTGTATTTCACCGATCGTTTGTTTAAATAACTCAACACATTATAATTACACACATTATAAGATTAACTGGAACCTGTGGTAAGAGATTGCTGGCGTAATAAGCTCTCTGACCGCGCTCTGACACACACACCTGGCATTAGGAAGAGGGGAGCTGCAGGCCCTGGAGCTCTGTCAGAGCACCAGCGTGTAGTAGTCCATTTGCCAAAAACCGGTGACTTTGCACGGGTATGGAGTGCTGTAAGCTGCCAGTCGTAACGGAGCTCAATCGACCTCACAGCAGGCCGGGGTGTGTAAAGGAAGGCAGGCTGGGCGGCGAGGCAGCAACACAGGCAGCACCGGCGCTGAACTCCGACACACAGTCGGAGAAAAATTTGCAATTAGCCATCCATTTTAGTAAAATGGCCCATATTTGAGCTTTACATAGTGGATTTCTTGCATAAAAAAGTTTCAGAAGTGAATTTTGTAATGGAATAGCAGAGATCTGCGTGACCTAGATTCGGAAGACTACCTGATCTCAGGTCAGTTGTGTAGCCTATGTAAATGTTGGGGCGTGACCGTTCTCTTAATACACCCATGGGCTGACAAAGGTTCCGGTTTTTGGGAGGTTGACGTCAACTTCCAGCTTTGTTGGGATTCGCGTTTTCAGCGGCAGTTTCAAAATATGAGATTTTCATAGTAAAAGGGTGTCAGTGGGACTTTGAGCTTCTATGTATGTCCTATTTACCCACCGAACTGTCGTTATTCAACTATGACAGGGTAAAATCGGTTTTGCATTCTATCACACCTTTAAGGGGTCTTGTTAGTTTGTCTACCCATATTAGGCTCACCTACACTGTGAGGAACACGAGAGTGAATCGATTAAATCAGCACAGAGACGTTAAAGACGGAGCTGACAGACAGAAAACTTTATTAGATAGTTTATTAAAACTTGCTGTTACATAGAGGAGCATCATTTTCAACACTGCAACAGGGACACAGCATTGAGCAATGAGATGGACTGAATACATAGAGATGTGACTGGGTTCTCTGTGGGAAATATTAAATAAAACCATGTCAAGAATCAATTTAGTACTTTTCATTCGGTGCCATTTAGAGCCCTGAAGACATCACAATATAAAGGTACAGTATATGATCTACTGATTTATAGACAAAATATAAGCTGTTGCATGATCACCATAATGCAGTAATACTACAGCACCAGTGGATGTATGAACTATTTACAATCTCAGTGATTTTATTTGCTCAGCAAGTTTTTAAGAAGATTTGGATGGTGCAACAAGACAGGCCTGCTTGGTTCTTGGTTCGGGGAATGATTGTAAAGATTTATAAAGAATATGTTTAAGGCATTTCCTCTCTAACTGGGACGTTTTGGGACTGATTGGTGGGATTACTGTGGACGAAGTACACAAGGAGATACACTGGTAAGAGCCAATGACCATGTACCAGCTAATTTAAATAGCTCACATGACTGTATTGTGTCAACAGTTAACTTAATTTAATATTGAATGTGGAGTTTTCTTTTGCGGGGTGCAAATGTTCCACCAGAAAAAGTTCCTTCCTGAGACTATGTTGCAGAGCCTCCGTCGCTGCCTCTGGAGTTTAGCGGTGCCCAAAATGATTGTGATTGGTTTAATGAAATGCAAACTACTGTGGTGTAACCAGACCTTATTGCACAGAGCTGTGGAGATAGGACTGGCACTGCGTAGTCTATATCCACAACGTTCCACTTCTGGGAATGCTCCGGTGCCGGCGGAAATTCCACCGGATGTCATTCTTTCTGGCCGGATGTCTGTCCCCTTCCTCTTTCTTCGTGTTGGCGTTCTAACCTCCGGTGGATTTGTGAGGACTATGGTTAACTGCTCCTCAGATCTCTGCAGGGTAAATCCAGACAGCTAGCTAGACTATCTGTCCAATCTGAGTTTTCTGTTGCACGACTAAAACTACTTTTGAACGTCCACGTGTTCCACCAAAACAAGTTCCTTCCCGAGACTATTTAGCAGAGACACTGTGGCTCCGTCCGGTGCTTAGCACCGCCCAAGAAGATTGTGATTGGTTTAAAGAAATGCCAATAAACCAGAGCATTTTTCACCTATCCATGAATGCTGTGTGGACTAGACCTTCCTCCACAGCTCTGTGGAGGAAGGTCTGGCAACGTGAGACTAGGCAATGCGAGACTATTTCAACACAGAGGCAGCTCTGTGCACTAGCTTCCACCACGGTGTGAATTGGAATAATCCCATGAGCTGCATGAACGCCCCTCAGATTAAATGTGTTGATTCAGCAACATCAAAGAGTTTTCAAATGCTATCTTACAATGATATATTCAACTTCAAATGCTGTGTCCCACTGGTATTTATCATCCTAATCAGCCACATAAACTGTACACTGCACTGCCAACAGACGCGACCGAATCTTTTATCCCATTCCGATTCTAGTTTGGCAGTAGATTAGTCGATCCTTTACGCTGTTGGAGTTTTCTTCACTTTGATGTCGCTGATGATGCTGAAGATGTGAGTTCTCGGCTTCACATCTCGTCTCTGATAACAACCACCATGGGGAGATTTGAATGAATCAACCAGGGATCACTAATCTGAGGCGGTTGAATCGTCTCAGGCGTCTTGAGGGTTTAAACAAGCTAAGTGACTCTTCACCGAGGATCACTTTGATATCCTCTGCTCCTGGATGCTCCACTGCTCTACATTACTCTCTCATCTGCAGAACGTTAACATCTATTAGAAATGTCAGTGCTGATGGATGTGTATCCTCCTACACTGCGGGTTTGAAGGAGCAAATATAAAAGATGCAAGTTTATGTAAATTGTCGTGGTTGTTGAGGGGGAAGTCTTTGCTGCGTGTCAGCTTCATTTAACAAAAAGGAACGAAAGAGCTCCGTGGTTTCAATTCTTTTGAAAAGAATCCCACCACAACTGATGCATATTTCCTTTCAATTTGCTGTGGAGACACACTTTGGCTCCACAACATGTAAATGTAAGAACAAAGTGGTTCACAAGCACAATTAGAGTGTATCCTGCTAACATTTATTCCTCTGGTTGAATCATCTGCAAAGCACAAAAACCTCCAGCTACAATGAAAATCTTTTGAAAAACACAATTTTTTTTTTAAAATTTTCATCAAAGAGGATTTTGTTAATAACCAAACAGCCAGAATATGGGTCCAATCTGGATATTTCTATGGCATGTCATTCACACTCACAACATCACGACAGTTACACTGAACACACTACAACCTTAAACGGTGCATTGTCAGAGAGTCACCACTTCCCCTCAAGAAAATCACTTCTTAGACGATAAGGCTGCCGTTGTTCTGGTTTTTCCCCCTACGTCAACAAATCTCATCAAAAGACCAAATTCAACAATGTGGTAATCAGTATCTCCATAGTATCTGATTCTGTGGCCTCAGTCCTAAACCCTTTGCTTCCTTCTGAAGATGTAAATATTAGATATAAAAGCAGGTCACAAATATATAGTTTTAAGGTTTAATAATTTCCTCAAACAATTGGTCACTAGTTAAGCAAATGTTTCCCAATCGGAAATAAATAATGCATTTTTTTAATATTTATTATGGCCAGTTCCACCATGACATGTAGAAAACTGTCACAGGTCAGACTCAAACCCTAGACCTTCTGCGTGGAGGAATAAACATCTATATATGCGCGCCTGCTCTACCAACTGAGCTAACCGGCCACAAAAAACTATGCATTTGTTGGGGACTATTTTCAGCAGCGGAGGAACATTTTGGCTCACTGCGGTGATGGAGCGGTGTGGCACAGAGAAATAAGCTACATATATCAGGTGTTGGCTACACAGACAAAACTTGTTAGTAGGGGCAATTGATATTTGCTTTGTTGATTATAGTTTGTTTTAGTCTTTTCGTAGGATTTGATGGATTTGATGACAATAAGGAAATTGCAGAATATCACCTGCCTTAAATCGTAAACTGTCGCCAAAGTTTAAAAAGCATATTTAGGACAGAATCGACACTTTTAAGATTTACCGTATTTTTGTTTTTCTGTCAAATGGCCTTTTGAATGGGAGTGCTAGGGGCACTTTTATGCTAGCCTCAAAATAGCTATTTTAATAACTTCGAGCAAAGTTTCATGTTGTGTCGAGCCTTCTTAGTGTTTTAAAAATAGCTATTTTGAGGCTAGCATAAAAGTGCCCCTAGCACTCCCATTTGTCCGAGGTTTCTTCCTGAGAGGGAGTTCCTCACCACTGTCGGGGGAATTACTGGAATTGTTGGGTCTTTGTAAATTATAGCGTGTGGTCTAGACCTACTCTATCTGTAAAGTGTCTCGAGATAATTCTTGTTATGAATTGATACTATAAATTGAATTGAATTGTTTAGACTCCACAACATTCAGGAAGTGTCATCTTTTAAGAGCAGATACAATACAAAGGGGAGTTCATTTATAGCTGACTGCTTGAATTTGTTGATGAAAACCATGTGTAGTAATATATACGTAATATTGAGGAGGTGACAATTTTAATGGTTGACAGGATAATTGAATTTGGATCGAATGGTGACACCAGTGAAGATTCACACCCCTAGTTTGCAGACTGTTATGATAGAGGAGTTGATGGTTCAAACACAGCTTGCTTAGTGACAGTTACCTACTTCAGACAAACTGTCACTTAATGAAATGATGTACAATCAATGTGAGATTGAACAAAAGGGTCTAGAATACAGGTGCCAATGTAAAAATGTGATATACTGTTGCCTGTAAAAGTTTTGACACATCAGAAAAGTTGTTGTTCACAGTGACACTATGCTGAGGCTGAAGGTTTCCTCACACATTTTGCACACACCACTGCAGGCGTCAGCGACTCGTTGCTAACGTTACACCCTGTTCTCTCTGAATGCTGTCAGGAAATATTCAACGTTTCCTCTCTGGATCTTGATAAACATTTTATTTTGCTGTATTGTTATGCAGTGTGCTCCAGCTGAGCTCTGCGAGATTGTCTGGCTGTCAAGGTTACCTGTTGAGTTCCTCTTAGCAATCGAGTGCTGCACTGCAGTCAGTTCTGCCGCAGGATGGAGGACAGTCGCTGCCTCTGGTTCTCCAAAGAATCAACTCTTTGGAATCAAGGATGTGGCAAAAGCCCTATTCACACGGGATAAGTATCTGGGGAACTTGTGTCATATAGAAATCACCCCCCCACATCTGAGTTTTGTGTGGTGGATTCGCACTGGATAAGTGAAGTCTGCTTTTATTTGAAATTACTGACATATCTGTACCCCGAGAGATGGCTACCCAGAGGCGCGCGGAGGCAGGTCAGGGCGAGGCTGCCGCACCGCACTTGGGTCGGGGTTCCGTATCTTTTTAGGCCAGGCCCAATTGAATTGAATTGTTGTATCAAGAATGCCTCACACATGAAAAGACATCAAATACAATCGAGGATAAAAACACAATAAAGTCCAGGACTTATTTCCGCTTTGGTCCTCAACACATAACATCAGGACAAGACAAGACACTTACAGAGTGTGTGATAATCAATGACATAACAGAAAAACATTTTTCTTAACCCCTTAACGCCGACTGTCGCTAATTTGCATCCAACCCCTTCCATTCCGACTGCAGGCGAGATAGCGTGTGTATTCCCCCCAATGCCGGTTTGTTTAGATGCGATACATACCTAGGAACCTTTTGCATGCGCTGGTTTCTCGTAGGACCGGTTGGAGTGGGAGATACATCCGGTTCACGGAAGCGAAATTAACCCTAACCCCTAACCCTAACCCTACCCCTACACCTAATCCTACCCCTAAACCTAACCCTACCCCTAACCCTAAAGAAACTACTGTCAATGTTAGGGAGTAGGAGAGTGTTTTCTTTCTTGCCGTTGTCAAGATACATGTATTTGTCATTTACAGTTTAGAAGTTCTAACAACTTTGTGACATGAATGAAATCTACTATGTGTTTTATTAATTTTACCATTTTGTAAAGAATTTTACCATAATGCCTGTTGTCGCTAATTTGCATCATACCTAAATTTATATCTATTCCATATGCTATAGACAAATTAACAATCTCAACTTAATTTAGCATCAGCTTGGAGCCAGAAACACACATAATATTTTGTTTGTATAATTGTGAATAAATTCCGGCGTCAAGGGGTTAAATAATAATTAAAAAAAACGGTTACTGGCCCCCTGCTCTATTGCGCTACCCTCTCTACTAACCAGGCCCTGATTCTTTTTTTGAAAGAGTTCATGCTGGAAATGACTTTAACTTGCCGGTCTAACTTGCCACTATATAGGCAAAGGTTCCTTTCCCTAACATTGTCTTAAATTTAGGGTTACCGGAGGCGCATACCCTATCCTGTCAGGCAGTGGTCCAGGCTAGGTTGGTCATAAAACGGGGTGTTCACAGCCCCCCACCATCCCATATCCATCTTCGCAAGAGGGATGAAAAAGACCTTGAAAAAAATGATGTACGACCCTGCCAAATCACAGACACGTTGATTCGCACGGGACTGATATTACTACAGGACCTCGGTGTTCGGCAAAATACGGTAGCTCATTTGTGGGGGAATTTTTACTTCACAAATTACTGACAAGGCCGATTCGCACACGAGATTAAGATCACAGACAACCTCCGTAATTATTACAAATGACTAGTGGTCACCAGGTAGTACTGGTCCCGTGCAATAGAGGGCTAAAGACAACACTGTGTGGCTTTAGCTGATGTAAGGTGGGGAACAAACGAACAAACACACAAACAAAGAGTTGAATAATGCACTTTGAAGTTTTAGCAACTTTTGTCATTAAATTCCCATCAGTGCTCTGGAGTCCTGCAGAGAGAAGGAGTGTGTTTGATAACCAGCTGCGGTCGATCCTCTCTCTGCTTCTCATCCAGCGCTCTTTACACATGAGTTGAATTAACACATGGGGGGGGGGGGGATTTCTTCATCTTCAACATGTGTGAATAGCACAATTGCTGTTTTTATTAAATCCATGTCGGCTTGAAGATGTTTCTCAGATAATCTCTCTGTCTCATTCTGATCGTCTCTCTGCTTTCCATCCAGTCACAATCCACCTGCCAGGCCGATTAGCATTTCAAAAAACACATGAGCTGTCGAGGTGACAGACAGCCACAGTATTACTGTCTGCGCTGCTGTCAGTGTCAAAAGCTTTACTCTTCAGAGACGTTCAGAGAGCTGGGAGAGAAAGCTACCAGCGACGGCTTACGGCAGGGACGAGAGAACTTTTATAATAGAGTGAACTTCAGTAGCGTTCAGTGCTCATGGATGTTTTTCTCCTCCCTGCTTTTCTTGTTCTTTCATGTTACAGTAGAAATAATTCGAAGGAAAGAAATACCTAGGTATGAGAGGGAGAAAAAGAAAGAAAGGAGTAGAAAAAAAGTGGAAATGAATCCCTACGGTATAAAACGTCTCTTGACCAGTGGTTGCCAGACTGCAGTGTACATTTTTCAAACAGGACAAATGTGTTCATGGCGATGATTGGACTATGTTGACTTTGAAGACCTAGCTCCAAGGAACTTATTCCCCGGAGTCCTTATGTTTTCTCGCTCGCAGTTTTCCTTGGATTGGGGTGGCACCTAAGTCATGGTTGAAGCTGTTGCTGTGGTCCTGCTCTACGCCCTACTTTGCCCTGCTACACCCTGAACTGCTACAACTATTATTTCTAGTCATAGTTCCATTATCTTTATTCTTACTATAATTTCCACTGTTCATCAGGCCAAATGCTATAATTATGATGAATCACATTTCTCTATATCTGTATATCTGTATCAGCATCCCTGTGTCCAAACCAGCAGGGACAGATGCTGCCCACCAAGAGCCTGGGTCTGTCAGAGGTTTCTCCCTAAAAGGAGGTTATTCCTCGCCACTGTTACACCAAATGCTTGCTCTTGGTGCAATTGTTGGACTTGTCGGGTCTTTGTAAATTATAGTGTAGTTTACTCTATCTTTAAAGTGTCTTGAGATAACTTTTTATGATTTGATACTACAAATAAAACTGAATTGAATTGAATAGGCCACTTATTAACGCCAACATTTTGTGGTAGAATGATGTTGCCGGAAGAAAATTACTCAAGAGCCTGGTTCTGTCCACGGTTTCTACCTGTTTAGAAGGAAGTTTTTCCTTGACACTGTTGCACCAAATGATTTCTCTTGGGGGGAATCGTTGGGTCTTTTTAAATTATAAAGTGTGGTCTAGGCCTACTCTATCTGTGTTCTGAGATAACTCCTGTTATGATCTGACACTATAAATAAAATGTAATTGAATTGGGGTTAGAAAAACAATGCCATGGTATTTGGCGGATGTTTGCAGGTGGGGAGGACTCTGACAATGCCAGCACCTTTTCACACAGTTTTCACTTTAACAGGGCTCTGAGGCTCTACAACCTCTAAAGAGTGCACACTGTTTCTCCCCCGAAGCCCTGCACATGACAAATGACACGCCAACAAACCACTCTTAAAGAAGTACTCTTCCTAAGGGGCTAATTACAGGTCAAACACTTCCACTTCCACTTCAGCAAACATCCATTAATTATCCTCCTAGCATCAGCCAAACCAATCCAGTCACGATTCCATGCGCCCTGATTAACTGAAATCATTAAAAACAAAGAGTATTTGCAACCTTTCAACATGACAGAGACATTAGTTAGCTGTAGACATCACTTCCACGTTTACATTTTGTTTTTTATATTTACATGGATATCAACACTGCATAAGTCCAGCACTGACAAAACTGTGTGCATTGTTCCTTTTTTGCTTTCCGTATTCTGAGCAGCCAGAGAAGTGGGTCAGGCTCTCTGAGTGCAGTGTAAAGTCCTGAGGCGTGGCAGGACTCCCCTGCCTGTTTAGTTCGTCAGGCCTCCAAGTTAAATGAAATACTCTTTTGGGTTTTCAGTGGAGACGTTCTGGGAGTCAGTCTGGTTGTTGAAAGGGAAATCTGCACTGTCTTCCTGTTTGACTTCCTTCACTTCCTGGTTTCGATACGTCTCTTTTCTCCGGTAGAGGAAGCTGGCAGTGATGGCCAGGCCGGTCACAATCACAAAGACCACCGCTGCTATGACACCTGCAAGGTAGAGGACATTTACTCTGACATGTTGGGAAATATGTTTGTTTAATTTCTTATCAGGAGTAAGATGAAAAGATTGACATACATTGTAGCACTAGTAGTTTGTTTTTTTGTTAGCCTAGTTTAGCACAAATACTGTTACGCCAGAAACATGCCGCACGCTGAAGCGCCGCAAATAGACTATTTTCATTTTGGCGCCCATGTTATAAAATCTGTCTGTCCGACAGCGATCGTTTCGGCGTCTTCACTATTTCTTATGCGAGCCGCGAGCGAACGTGTCAAGCCAGGCAGGTAATGACATACAGGAAAGCCACAGTGCAGGCGGATACTTTACAAAATAAAACAAATTTCAAAATAAAACACCCAGGTTTATGGTGACTTTGGCTGTCTTGAGAGAGAGAGAGACCAACGGACAGACAGACAGACAGACAGACACACACACACACACACACACACGAACAGCCAGGCGATGAGGCACGAATCTACGCTTCACGGCTATTCGCGTCGCTTCAGCGTGTGGTGTGTTTCTGGCGTAGTAGGAAAAGGCTAGCCAAGATCCATAAAAAAGTGCTTTCCAACAACTAAAAACCCAAATTTCATGTTGTATCTTGTGTAATTTACATTTGGAGACACAGAAAACTACACATTGTGATTTAACAAGCAGTTAGCCTTCATCAACAGCAAGTGGAAGCAGTGACCACACGCTGACCTAAGGACTTGCAGTATTTGCATACTATAACAAGACACTACATATACACATGATACCTTTGGAGAGAGAGCGGGAAGATGCATCTCTACTTTGGGCTAACCTCTTTACTACTAAATGCACAGATATATCCCACAGTAAAACTAATTGTATGTGTTTCTTCAAGACATAAATACCTACATATCACTAAATTAAAAACATTAATAAAGAGAGCTGTTACCCGTATGAAAAAAAGAAAATTGCAGCTTTTTTTCACTTGGGCATGGTTCAACACTTACATACACTTAACATAAAACTAATTTTATCATTTATTTATTATGATCCATTGTTACCGATAAAGTATATAAGTTGTTAAAATTAGCTCCTTCTTGACATATAACATTAAAGTACCGCTTACATATTAATAAATCAATAATATTTATCCAATAATAAAATAACACTGATAGTAGCCACTCTGCATTATGAGCACTTTTACGTCTTGATACTTTTTTTACTTTTTCCCTCCTGTTGTCCTCGGGTCAAATTTGACCCATTTTAAAAAGGATTCTATATCAGAAATTTAGGTTTCTTTTAACCGAATTGTCAATAGAAAATAATGTGGATGGTTGCATACAACACTCTTCACAAAGTACAATGAGTAATCAGTTCACAACTTTCATTGAATTTGGGTGTTTTATTGACTGATATGTCATTTGAAAAAGAATTATTAAAAATATTGGAAAAAATGACAAAAAACTTGGGGGGAAAAAGTGACAAAAACATCAGGAAAAGTGACAAAAACATGTCAAAAAAGCGACCAAAACGTTGAAAAAAAGGTTCAATTTTTAATTTTGACCCAGAAAATCAAAAAGTTGCATGGCCGACGGGAAGACAACACAAGGGTGAAGTACATTTTGATAGTTGAAATGTTAAATGCAGGATGTTTACTTGTGATGGCGTATTTTTACACTGTGGTATTGCTACTTTGACGTGAGTAAATCAATTCTTTCACCACTGCTGACAACTACCAGAGCAGAGCTGTGACATTCTGATGTGTGTGTGTGTGTGTGTGTGTGTGTGTGTGTGTGTGTGTGTGTGTGTGTGTGTGGAAAGCTTGCTGATACACCAACTTTCTGCAAAAGAAATTTATCACAGGGGACTTTGGTCACAGAGCTTTGTGAAACTACTGGGATGATTTCTGCCTATCTCTGCCTCCCCTCCCCTGGGGATGGCAGCTCTTTTGCCCTGCAGTTTGGTTTGTTCTACTAATCTAACTTTAAATGTACAGTGAACAGAATTGAACACATTTGGACCCAGCTGCACACTTCTGTTTGGACACTTTTTATTACTCAGAAAAGGTTTCATTTAATTGCAATCTAAAAATACGGCTGAAATCAATTTTGCACTATATTACTTTGGTTTGCATTTGAAGATAACAGAGCGAAAGCTTCTCGGCCAGCAAGTCATTTTAGCCAAAGTTTGATTAGATTAATTATTGGTCCTTTGTGCACTGAGACACAGAGTCACAGGAATTGAATGGACAATTTTAGAAGAATTTTGACTCTCTCACTTTTCTCTATCTAGATGCTTAAAGGAACCAAACAATCATCACTTTGAATCAAACTGGCTGGGCAGAAAAATGTAGCAAACACGTTTTACTTTGGATGGATTTTATTTTTGCCCATGACACCTTTGCTGGCTTTCAGCAGAATAAATGAAATATTGAGTGTGATCTCTGACAGTTAAGCGAAGTCCAATACAAACCCAGTAAAACAAGGTGAAAAGGTTCAGCATACCTCCAATCAGAGCCGAGTCAGTCCTCATGGCATTGACTAAAGGTTGACCTGAACCTGCTGAACCAGACTGGTCTACAGCGGAGAAAGAAGAAAGGTAGAAGAAATGAAAGGGAAGATAGAAGAGAAGAGAGAGGGCACCAAGAGTTAGAAGAGGAGATGTGCAGAAGAAGAACAGCAAAGCAGAAAGGATGTAAAGATGTGGAGAGAAAACATGAAAAGACAATAAGAGCATTTGAGTCAGAATAGAAAAAAGGGAAGAAAAACAGAGACAACATCACAGTATCATCATTCAGAGCAGACGGGGAATACGGCAGCAGCTCTCCAAAGGACTCTATTAAGGGAACATGAAGCTGCATGCAAACCAGACACTGAGGAAAGACACTGGCAAATCCCCTCTGTGGTCCAAGTTAATTATCTCATCATGTGCATTGTCATGAGTCTCCTCAACAAGGTGTACATACTAATGAGCCCATTACACAGTTGGAAATAGCAGCTCCTACCAAGAATAGATACACACACAGAAACAAAGGGGAGAAAATGGCACATATACTGTGGTGTAGGACTGGAAGAATGCCAGAACAATTACTTTCCACCAGTCTTCCCAATCCGTGCTGTAGTAGAGGCCAAAGGATACATTTTAAATTCCTTACAAGCTTATAAACCCAGAGCTGATCTCCTCTCACACTATGGAACCTAAAGACATCCAATGGACCTTTTTCACAGCAGACATGTTGACTTGTCATAGTAGGAAGAGCACAGCTGAAATTGATAACCTTAACGATGACTCAATTCCAACAAGTGTCCCAGTAAGATATTTCAGTGAGTCAGCATGCACAATACCAGGACCTCTCCTAAGTGGAATGCAGCCACCAGTAATGGTTTAATACCAGGACCTCTCCTAAGTGGAATGCAGCCATCATTAATGATTTAATACCAGGACCTCTCCTAAGTGGAATGCGGCCATCAGTAATGGTTTAATACCAGGACCTCTCCTAAGTGGAATGCAGCCATCATTAATGGTTTAATACCAGGGTCTCTCCTAAGTGGAATGCAGCCATCATTAATGGTTTAATACCAGGGTCTCTCCTAAGTGGAATGCGGCCATCAGTAATGGTTTAATACCAGGACCTCTCCTAAGTGGAATGCAGCCATCATTAATGGTTTAATACCAGGGTCTCTCCTAAGTGGAATGCGCCATCAGTAATGGTTTAATACCAGGACCTCTCCTAAGTGGAATGCAGCCATCATTAATGGTTTAATACCAGGACCTCTCCTAAGTGGAATGCAGCCATCAGTAATGGTTTAATACCAGGACCTCTCCTAAGTGGAATGCAGCCATCATTGATGGTTTAATACCAGGGTCTCTCCTAAGTGGAATGCAGCCATCAGTAATGGTTTAATACCAGGACCTCTCCTAAGTGGAATGCAGCCACCAGTAATGGTTTAATACCAGGACCTCTCCTAAGTGGAATGCAGCCATCATTAATGGTTTAATACCAGGACCTCTCCTAAGTGGAATGCGGCCATCAGTAATGGTTTAATACCAGGACCTCTCCTAAGTGGAATGCAGCCATCATTAATGGTTTAATACCAGGGTCTCTCCTAAGTGGAATGCAGCCATCATTAATGGTTTAATACCAGGGTCTCTCCTAAGTGGAATGCGGCCATCAGTAATGGTTTAATACCAGGACCTCTCCTAAGTGGAATGCAGCCATCATTAATGGTTTAATACCAGGGTCTCTCCTAAGTGGAATGCGGCCATCAGTAATGGTTTAATACCAGGACCTCTCCTAAGTGGAATGCAGCCATCATTAATGGTTTAATACCAGGACCTCTCCTAAGTGGAATGCAGCCATCAGTAATGGTTTAATACCAGGACCTCTCCTAAGTGGAATGCAGCCATCATTGATGGTTTAATACCAGGGTCTCTCCTAAGTGGAATGCAGCCATCAGTAATGGTTTAATACCAGGGTCTCTCCTAAGTGGAATGCAGCCATCAGTAATGGTTTAATACCAGGACCTCTCCTAAGTGGAATGCAGCCACCAGTAATGGTTTAATACCAGGACCTCTCCTAAGTGGAATGCAGCCATCATTAATGGTTTAATACCAGGACCTCTCCTAAGTGGAATGCGGCCATCAGTAATGGTTTAATACCAGGACCTCTCCTAAGTGGAATGCAGCCATCATTAATGGTTTAATACCAGGGTCTCTCCTAAGTGGAATGCAGCCATCATTAATGGTTTAATACCAGGGTCTCTCCTAAGTGGAATGCGGCCATCAGTAATGGTTTAATACCAGGACCTCTCCTAAGTGGAATGCAG
Source organism: Perca flavescens (assembly GCF_004354835.1). Lineage (NCBI taxonomy): Eukaryota > Metazoa > Chordata > Actinopteri > Perciformes > Percidae > Perca > Perca flavescens. The sequence continues at coordinate 2,364,458 of NC_041342.1, forward strand.
CCATCATTAATGGTTTAATACCAGGGTCTCTCCTAAGTGGAATGCGGCCATCAGTAATGGTTTAATACCAGGACCTCTCCTAAGTGGAATGCAGCCATCATTAATGGTTTAATACCAGGACCTCTCCTAAGTGGAATGCAGCCATCAGTAATGGTTTAATACCAGGACCTCTCCTAAGTGGAATGCAGCCATCATTGATGGTTTAATACCAGGGTCTCTCCTAAGTGGAATGCAGCCATCAGTAATGGTTTAATACCAGGGTCTCTCCTAAGTGGAATGCAGCCATCAGTAATGGTTTAATACCAGGGTCTCTCCTAAGTGGAATGCAGCCATCAGTAATGGTTTAATACCAGGACCTCTCCTAAGTGGAATGAAGCCATCATTAATGGTTTAATACCAGGGTCTCTCCTAAGTGGAATGCAGCCATCATTAATAGTTTAATACCAGGGTCTCTCCTAAGTGGAATGCGGCCATCAGTAATGGTTTTGAATACACCTGTGCTTTTCCTACTACTATGACATGTTGACATGTCTGCCGCGAAAAAGGTCTATAGTACATTTACTCGTGCCCACAATACTGCACGTTTGTCCAACACATTCTCCCTCCCATCGCGTCAAAAAGCCTCCTGTCTCCTTTAGCGTCATATTTAGACGCGCTTGGTCGGGACTCTTGGCGTCACTATTTGACACTCTGGGTTGGGACGTACGTTTAACTGACATGCGGCACAAGAACGAGCCAGTTAGGTTTAGGACAAGATGTTGGGTGGGGTTACAAAATGGATGTTTCAGTGACACGCGGGACAAGAACGGGACATGAACCCCGGTCTCCTGGGTGAAAGTCCTGTGTTGTTTGACCCATCCACCCCCCCCAACCAACGTCCTTACGTCTTCCATACTACTCTCTACTGTTGTCTCTCTTAATACTGCATCATCTGACAGCGCCGCGGTCGAGCTGCTGCTCTGCCCAGTGCGTTCCATACAGACGCCAAAGGGGGATTTTTACGGCAGTATCTGATGCTGAGACCCACTGACCAAGTGTCAGTATTTTACGAGTTGGGAGTGAGGACGGTTTGGTTTGTCCTAACCTAAAACAACCCCCCCTTCTCCTACCTGACAGGTGGTGTGTGTTATCAGCTGCGTAGGGATTGGCTGACGCCGAGGAGCCGCAGTTGGACTGGACTAAAGGTCCGGTGATGATGACGGGGCTGGTGTCCGGGTGGAGTAGAGCAGCTTTCAGAGGGCTGATGGAGTTAAAGTGGACCACCGAGAGACAACCAGTGAAACCGAGAGACGCCAACCTGGCCATGTCTGGCTCCAAATCCTCAGACTCTGGAGAGGGAAGAATGAGAAACTTGAAATAACATTGTACTGCAAATGGTTCCTGACCATAAAAATATGATTTAACCACCCTCAAATTGGATATCATGACTTTTTGTTCCAAAAGCCACTACAAAACTGCTCTAGAAGAAGCATCCTTATAATATTTAGCCATTTACAGTACAGGCAAGAAAAAAATGCCTTTCTGAACAAAGAAATGACACTTTGAATGGGACTGCCTGTGTGTGCATCTTTATGTGTGCCATTGTATTGGCCCTTGAGACCGTGCCTCATTTGGCAAACATGGAAAAAGGTTAAGCGGCACGTCATTGGCAGCAGCTGCTGCATTTTGCAGTCCATTACACCGTGTAGAACTTGAGTGCATAAGTCGAAAGAAAACCTGAAGACTTGAAGCCCAAAAATATGTTATAGCACTTAACTTTAAGTCCCCCTATTTTGCATTTACATGCAGTATATTAACATTTAAAACACACTATAATGCAGCTGTGGGCAGATGTTAGTGTTTATTAATGTATTTGTCTACTATAACTTCTCCTGTGTGCACCCATACTGTTAGCGGAGGCTGAGCCACACTTATAATAATGTATAAGATGTCTTAAAACACATAAAAATCTCCTTAATTCAGCGTTCAACTACATTACAGTGTGTTGTAAATGCTAAATAGGGGAAATAAAGTAGTTTCTATGTTTTTCCAGAATTAGGTGACAAATACACTTATTTGCCTTCTTTTTTATTATTTGCTTTCTTGCCGAGAGGTAGATGAGAAGATTACTAATGCTATTACTTTAGCTTAACACGAAGACTGGAAACAGAGGCTGTAGTCTCTAAACCAGTGGGGGGAGTCGATCAATACAAATCACGGCACACACTGACAGGGTCTTTGACTTCCCTGTTATCAGAGCAGCACAATCGTGGCAGCACATTGACTCTAATGATTAGCACACACACACACACACACACACACACACACACACACACACACACCTTCATTACAGCAGACAATAATTCAGCTTCCAGTCTGCATCTATCACTCCTTGAGACTGATGTGCGCTCTCGCCTCTATCTGTTCATTTGATGGACTCAAATCTCTCCATCATTCACCTCCGCTCCTCCACAGCACTATAAACAGCAGATGGGAAAGGCAACATTTCCCGTCGTGAGCAGCTGCATCAGTGTCTGTTCACATGACGGAGAGGTGACTGTGTTTTTTTACCAGGACACATCTGCATGTTGATGAGAGCAGCAGGAAACATTCCTGCAGCCTCTGCGCTTCTTTCAGCAGACACACTCCTTACCCCCCCCCACCCCGTGTTCCTTCTGGGTCCATTAGTTAGGCTGATGGATGACAGGGTTGGCAGGAAACGACAGAAAATCCACTTTCCTGCTGCTTTTCTGATCCTGATCTGACTCTCGGCCTCCTCTGGTTTGACAGAGGGGAGGACCGCTCTCACACTGACATGACGGGGTTAAAACACACTGGAGCTTTACATCCAAAAGGACATAAGATCTTGGAGGATCTGAATTAGTTACTCTCTAAGATATGTGGCGTGCATGTTTGCTCTGACACATGGATTTTGTATTATTGTATGTGTTGTATTTGGACAGATATGGCTGTTTAGAGGCAGAAACCAGTGGACAGCATTGTGAAATGAAGTTGCTAATGACAATTTTGTTCTTAGTATGGAAGACTTTTATAACTTGCATGCCCCAAACTGCCAGGAAATGAAAAATAAAGCATACCCAAATATCAGGTATTCAAGCATGCATGTGTGCAATTCAATGCATCAAGCATTCAGATCATATATCTCAATCAACTCTCTCGTACCACGCAATTCAAAGTATGTATTACAGCTATGGTAGCCTTCACGCTCCAAAAAGCCTTTTCAATCTCCTTTTTCTTTTTCTGGGCGAAGAAGAAGAAGACTCCTGTTCCTGAAACTTGGATTTTGAATACGTGTGGTCCTCCATATTTCCTTCTTCAAACTTGCCGGGGCCGGGAAGCTACGATACCCATTAGCAGCATTAGCAGCTCCTGTGAGTTCATCATGTGACAGAGAAAACGTGAAAGGTGGAGCAGTATGTCCTGTATGTCCCTTACTGGCTAACGTATTTCAAGATGGAGCATGAATATGGAGCATCTACCCCAGTTCATGCAAACGCAAATGTAAAATTTCAAGCCAATAGGAATACTTGGAATTGATGGTGGAGGTAAATATTCATGAAAAAGAACAAGTTGGTGAACGGACAACACAGATTTTGTTAATGAACAACTAAGCATGTTACACATTGGACCTTTAAAGCGAACATGAATAAGTCATGACAGAGCCAGTTACTGTGTCACCCCAACTCTTTTACAGGTCCAGGACTACACACACAGGAGATGTGGTCTAACCCTTCCAGAGGCCCAGACTCAACATCTGTGCATGGGATTTACAGGAAAGCATACTCCTGCTTTAATTTAACCCTGCACTCATTTACTGATGCTAAACATATCGAGCCTAGAAATCTAGACCACCCTAGCGGCAGCAAATGTAATTTGCAGCCAGGATCGTCTAGCGACTCTCTGTTGGCTTGCGAGCTGGAAAAACCTAACTCTGGCCGGGCCAATCACATTGTGTATAGAGTCGGTGGGCGGGTTTAACATAATGACGGCAGAGTTGCGACGATTCCGCGTGAATTCTCCGCTACTTGAAAACGAAGATGGCTGCTGCTGCTGGCGAACAGCGTTCTTTGGAATTGGCTTTGGCCGCAACTCTGGAAGACTTGGAGTTCAGCTTCTCTTTGAGAAAAGAACAAAGAACGGCACTGAAGTCATTCTTAAAAAAGGAAGATGTGTTCGGAATTTTGCCGACCGGATACGGCAAAAGTTGAATCTATCAACTAGCGTTGCTCTGGTTGGTTGTAGCGCTATCCTTTTGCGTGCAAAGGGGATTTGAAAAACAACCGTTTATCCCGCCCCTCGGATTGAGCCCTGCCAATGGTGAGTTCACAGACCCAACATCTGGATGTGGGTCTGGCTTGTCAGGCTAAAACATATCCATACTTGCTAAAGCTTGTAGAAGCTGTCTAATATGTTCCTGGTTAGTATAGAGAGTGAAAGGTGCCACACATGATATTCACAACAACTAATCAACTATGCATCATGGTTTTCTAGATTTCTTTTGACAGTGAACTTGAAACCAGCATAATTGGAGCAAACTATGGACGTTATAATGTCATGAGATTTTTATCTGGATTTGCAGATTATTATTTTGCATTATTGATTCATAAGATTTTCACCCATTTAAAAAACATATCAACACTGATAAATGAATGGATTTCTTTCAATATAAACTCAACAACAATGTTGATGTATAGTCTTCATTGACTAAAAACTATTAACATGGCAGAGGCACTAACAGAAAAGTAGTAGAAAAGTAGAAAATTAACTTAACTTATACAAGCTAACATGTCTGCTTTAGCCATAGACGTAGCAACAACACACTTATATCATTGGTAGTATGTTTTGGAGCTGGCTATCCTTATAATATTTAGCCATCTACAGTACAGGCAAGAAAGAAATGCCTTTCTAAACAAAGAAATTTGATCCCGATATTTAATGTTTTTTCTCTCTTAGCAGTTAACTGTGTGGTCCAGTTTAGATTAGACATAACAGAAGGAGCTCAACTTTAGTGTCTGCGGCGCCTGAACTGCTCTGCTCGGACTGTGAACTCTTCTGAAATTAATTATAAACATAATGCAATGCTAAACTTCATGCCAAAGCAGGTCTTACATTTTGCTGTAGACTTCTTTTTCTGATAACAATTAATCATATTTAATAAAATCCATTTGGTGCAAAGAGCTGAAACTGTGCGTCAGATGAGGTCAAACATCTTAAAGCTGTTAATTAGACGAGTGTAGGTCCGAGTGCTCTCTAACTAGCAAGGCCTTGTCTCTTTTACTGCCTCCTTACTTACCGTGCACTCTGCCCAACACCAACGTCTTGATGGCGCTGAATTCTCCGTCAGATGTCAGGTTGAAGTCTTCTCTGGCGTTTTGGTCGATCTGTAAGAGGAGAATTTTTTTGTTGAATTTGTGTTTGAAAATGTCTAACTTTGGAGACTCCTAGCAGTAGATATATTGTATGCAAATATTACATTTTGGCCTGAGGATGGCAGGATGGGGGTTCTGCCTGTATATGTGCTCCAGAAATATTAGGACTTACGTTTTGGGGACCAAAACACACCCAGTGCAACGTAAACAGTTGTTGAGATATATTTCCCCAGACTAAACTGTCACCTTCTGCCTTTAGAGTATGTTTCCAGATATAATAATTATATAAGAATATGATAATTCAGTATGATATAAACTGATAACATGAAATGCACCTTACATTTCACTGGAGCCTCAGTGAATCAGGAGGCTGCACCCATGCAAGGCCAGGTCACCTTGTATTTCCTGTTAGGGTGTTGATAATTATACAGACATCCAGGCTGCTGCCTGTTAAACTCATATATCACCTGGGGCTGTTGTTAACAAGATAAGACATTCAGAAGATAAAGATGCTGCCCTGCCATAGCTGCATCCAGGACGGTGAAGTGCTGATGGGGGCTTTATCATAGAGATGAATATCACAATATTGCACCAGAGTACACACTTGGAGTCGATGGGACTGCCTGTGTGTGCATCTGTATGTGTGCCATTGTATTGGCCCTTGAGACCGTGCCTCATTTGGCAAACATGGAATAAGGTTAAGCAGCACATCAGCAGCAGCAGCTGCTGCGTTTTGCAGTCCATTACACCGTGTAGAACTTGAGTGCGTAAGTCGAAAGAAAACCTGAAGACTTGAAGCGCAAAAAAGATGTTGCAGCACTTAACTTTAAAGGACATTTCCGGCGCAGAATTAACCTAGGGGTTAATAACACATGGGCACCTAGTCGACCGTTCTCTGGGATATGTTTTCATGCTAATCGTATCATCGCATGTGACCAGTTTTATTGCAAACAGCTTATTAGCTTATAAGGCTAGTTGGGGCATGCAAAAGTAAAAAGAAATATCTATTTCTACACCACTAACAAGGCTTTAAATAGCACCACACTTCCACGGTAGCATAATGAGGGTCCCTACATGTAAACTGAAGCATTGAGCACTTTGTAAGTGTACAGACAGTTTATTAAAAAGATAGTTTATAAAGACTGTACCATTCGGCGGTCTTGGTAAAACAGTCATGACATAGGGCCGTGCTTGAGCTATTTTACTGGTTACACGGCATTCGTTGTTCGCCGGAATTGTCCTTTAAGTCCCCCTGTTTAGAATTTACAGTACATGCAGTATATTAAAATTTAATACACACTATAATGTAGCTGTGGGCAGATATTAGTGTTTATTAATGTATTTGTCTACTATAACTTCTCCTGTGTGCATACATACTGTAAGTGGAGGCTGAGGCACACTTATAATAATTTATAAGATGTCCTAAAACGCATACAAATCTCCTTATTTCAGCGTTCAACTGCATTACAGTGTGTTGTAAATGCTAAATAGGGGAACTTAAAGTAAAGTGTTACCAAAGTGGCTGTTGCAGACCGTTACGATGCTACTCTGCGGCTGGTGTAGACAGATATTTTGATAAAAAACAAGTGTATTGGCCCAGTCAGACATGACTGAAACACACACTATTCTCATGCTGACAGAAAACAAGCAGACACATCTCTATAGTCCATCCTAGAGATCCTATGAAATGTCCATCAACCTGCATTGAGTAATATTTTTGATATCTCAACTGAAGGAATTGACTCTGTGTAATGTAAAACCAAGACGACTGAGAATTAACATCCAACTCTGCAGCTTTACAGAGATTTTAAAGGTCCCGTATTGTAAAAAGTGAGATTTCCATGTCTTTTATATCATAAAGCAAGTCAAAGTGCTGTATAAATACTGTGAAAGTATCAAAACACTCAATCCACAGAGAAATGCACACAGCCAGGATTCAGAAAATGTGCCTTTAACCCTCCTGTTGTCCTTGGGTCAAATTTGACCCGTTTTCAAAGTTTCTATATCAGAAATTTGGGGGTTTCTGGGCTCCGAGATAGCTCAGTTGGTAGAGTGGGTGCCCAAATGCAGAGGTTTAATCCTTGAAGGAGTGGGCCTGGGTTTGACTCCGACCTGCGGGGCTTTGCTGCATGTCATTCCCCCCTCTCTCCCCTTTCAGGTCTTCTGCTGTCCTGTCAAAAATAAAGGCCTAAAATGCCCCAAAAAATTATCTAAAAGAAATTTTGGCTTTTGTTTAAGCGAATTGCCCAAAAATAACATGTGTTGTTCCATACAATGCTCTTCTCGAGTAAAATGAAGGGTCAGATCACTACTTTCATAGAATTTTGGGTGTTTTATAAAATTTTATAGCATTTTAAAAAACAATGAAATGGTTTCTAAACAGTATCCCGACTAAACTTTGACAGTCTGTTATTATCCACTCAATTGTAACTATTTGTCGAAATAAATCATAACTTCTTTTTTTTAAATTAAAAAATGAGGTATAATTTCATATAAATGAGGTTCATTCACCATGAATTACATTTTTTTTTTGTAAAACTAGTGGTAATAATGATAGAGGTGAATCTGGTGGTAGTGAAAAAAGCGCAGGAAAAGCAACCAAAAAGAGTCACAAACCTCCAAAAAAAATTTTTTGTTATTAATGTAATAATTGGTTGTGATGTCACAACTATACTAGGCTATACGGTATATAGAGAGTGCCACAACAGTGCCGTTACATGCCGAAGACCAGTAAACGCTGACCAATCAGAGCAGACTGGGCTTTTTTTTTATTCTGGGAGTAGGGCTTAAAGACACAGGCAGTAAAAAACAGAGTGTTTCAGACTAGGGGGGGGTGAGTACAGTTATATTTAGGCAGTCAGTATGAGCAAAATAATGTGTTTTTTGAACATAATATCATTTAAACATATTAACCTGAAAATTAGCATAATATGTCCCATTTAGGTGTCTTTTAGCTCAATGTTTTGTCTTTACAGCACATTTAATGTATGGTTGAGTCTCATGGTTCTCCCCAGCCTCTATAACACAGTAGCTGGCTGTTTCCTCAAATTAGCTCAGACAACTCAAGTTGATGCTTCCTGGCCAGCACCAGACAGCGGACAGACAAAGTTAGTGTGCAGCTGGTGAAGAAAGGGGAACATGGTGAACAGGAGGAGACCAAAGCGAAGCAAGGAGGAGAGTAAATATTGGACTAATATTGGTCAGATGTCCAGAAACAAGACCCCAAAGGGATTTTCTTGCAGCTCTGTGTCTGCTGGATGTGTGCGTAGCCTATTGTTTGGTTTGCTAAGGTGTTTCACAATACCAGACCTTCCTCCGCAGCGCTGCGGAGGAAGGTCTGGCTGGTCCACACAGCATTCTGGGATGGGAGAAAAACATGCTCTGGTTTATTGCCATTTCTTTAAACCAATCACAATGGTCTTGGGTGGTGCTAAGTGCCGGATGGAGCCAAGGTGCCGCTGAAAATAGTCTCGGGAAGGAACTTGTTTTGGTGGAACATGTGTACGTTCAAAAGTAGTTTTAGTCGTGCAACAGAAAAGTCAGATTGGACAGATAGTCTAGCTAGCTGTCTGGGTTTACCCTGCAGAGATCTGAGGAGCAGTTAACCATAGTCCTCACAAATCCACCAGAGGTTAGAACACCAACACAAAGAAAGAGGAAGGGGAAGGACATCCGGCTGAAAAGAGTGACATCTGGCAGAATTTCCGGCGGCACCGGAGCAATCCCAGAAGTGGAACGTCGTGGATGTAGACTAAGGTGTTAGCTACACGGACTGGATGAAGGGATGAGGTTACCTGCACAGACACAGAGTCCGTCAGTCTCCTGATGGTAACAGTGTGTAGTTGTCCGTTGGCCAGGCTCTTCACTCTGCTCCTCAACACTTCAGCGTCTCGGCTGCCGTCCAGCTTGTATCTCACCTCCAGCACATCTTCACACACACACACACACACACACACACACACACACACACACACACACACACACACACACACACACACACACACACACACACACACACACACACATCAAACCATGGGCTTACGTTTTAGATCTCACAAAAACGTTCACCTCCAGAGCTATAACTTCAGAGTAAGAGATTTACACCTAAAATATTAGCATTTCAAACGTTAGTTCTAAGTGTTTTATTTTTTCTAAAGTTTTGGCCTTATCATGTCCTCTAATCTTTAAATCTTTCTAACATGGTCAAAATATATTTTTATTATATATTATATATATATATATATATATATATATATATATATATTATTATTTTTTTATTGCTAGATACTATTGCTAATACTGTATATACAGTATAAAGGGAATGCTCCTAAAGCCTTTTTTGGAAATAAAGAAACACCAAATAAAAATTAACAGTTATACATTGTACCGTTTGAGAGAAACAGTGAACAGGTAAAACAGCAGCGATACCAACATGTCCAGGTCAGGTGTCTGAGGTTACATACACAGCTATAAAAAATGTGAAAAACACTTCCTTTACTACAGTAAAACTGTATTTACATAAATTACTACAGATAAAATAAATAAATTGAAATATATATATATATATATATATATATATATATATATATATATATATATATATTTATATATATATATATATATAAACCTCAAAACAAACCTCAAAAAATAAAAATAATAATAATGTTTTGGGAGTGTGTGTTGGGGGAGAAGAGGGGGTAGTAACACATTTCGTGGTGGCATTGGAAGCAGGACGTTATACATCCTATCACAGTGATGATAACATAAAATTAGACAATGCACAGGCAATGTATTGATATCCCTGTAGTTGTGGTCTTGATCGGTCTTTAAATAAAATCCAGAGTCCTCTTTATCTGAGACCGAGACGGCATGAAGTAAAATTGCGGTCGATTCCGAGACGAGACAGAAAGGAAAGGTCTCATAGTGGTTATGAGACCGGTCTTAAAGGAGAATTCTGGTCGTTTTCAACACGTAGGTCTGTTGTTTGTAAATCTGCAGTGCTGTCAGTAACGAGAAAAACGTTGCCTACACTGTGTTATCCTCCTGCTAGCGTTAGCACCCAGGCGACTGAAACGGGGCAGGTTTTAAACTTAGGAACCGTCTACAAACTACAACACCAAAAAGAGATACAACAAAAATATTTATTAATTTAATTATTAAATAATGTAGTGTCTCCAAACTTACCTCAATTAGAACTGCTAGTTGTACTACAGCACTTACTTTAAAAAAATAAGCATATGCCTATTTTTGAAAATAGTTTTGAATCTCTTTTCTGTGTTTTTAGTTTGTAGACGGTCCCTAAATCTTGCCGTCTCAACACACACTAAACAGAGCTGAATTAGCACAACTTTTATGCATTTCTTTCACATCTACTGCAGTCAGATTCACTGTGTTCACTCAGAAGGAATCCCTTCACATGGGTAGGCTCTTGTAATGACATCTCCAACATGTATCTCCAGGGCCCAGTTTTTCAAAAAATTTAATCTGGATCAAATTGATCCAGATTTGGAAATCCCATGTTTTGCTATCCAGGATCACCTGATCCATCTTATTTTTATGCCAGTTTTTTAAAGGAATATTGGATTGGATCACTGTGATCCAAATACCAAATTTCAGGATTACCAAATCCTATTTACCAGAGCCTTAAATGGAACCAACAATGTAGCCTATTGGCTCAGCAAAGAACAACAGGTAGGCAAAATACCTAAAAAAATCCAGATCAAATGTAAAATGGGATTACATGATCTGATTTTAGTTTGGAATCCCTCTTTTGCTTTTGAAAAACCCAATTTCCAAGATTTGATCCAATCCGTGATCAGAAATCCCACTGGATTACTTTTGAAAAACTGGGCCCTGGGTGCTAACGCTAGCAGGAGGATAACACGGTGTAGGCAACACCGATTATTTTTATTTTTCTCGCTACTGACAGCACTCCACATTCACAAACAACAGAGCTACGTGTTGAAATCGACCGAAATTCTCCTTTAAGACCAACGCTGATCTCGAGTACTACAACACTGGCATACTACACACTATATTAGTGTAAATAAACATAACAAAGTTTTATGTGAAGGAATAATGAGTTATTGTAGGAGGACCTCCAGCTACCAGCTGAAGCTCTGATAACACATTTATTGATGAAAAGACACGTTAGTAGAGTAGAGAGGTTGTGTTTGGGCTGAGGAGGTGTAAGTGCAGTCGAGGGTAAAAAGAAATGAGCCATCTCAGGGGCAAACAAGAGAAAGCTCTCAGGGATTTAATTGGAAACTTCAGTTTAAGTGCATTAACTGAAGACTCCAGCATGGAAACCTTTAATGCCCTTGCTGTCCATCAGCTTTCTCTGAGTCATTAACACCAGAAAGAACCCATTTACATCTAATCTGGCAGCAAAGTGCCAATACTGTGACTCCTGGATGATGAAAATGTCATTTTAAATTCAAAGTGCTTCTCTCTACTCCTAAAACTCACAACATAATTATTTTACACAAAAGTTTATAAGACTCAAGCAAGTCTTCTGCTGTTTCCTTCAGCAGAACACTGACCTGCCACCCATTTGCAGCCCACCACACTTTTATTCCCCCCAGCATCACTCATCAGGTCTCAGTGATGAGACCAGCGAACACATTCTCTTCAGCCTGAGACAAAAGACATAATAGCCTGCCCGGCTGGACGGATTAAAAGGCAGTAGAGGCTGACAGGGTGTGAATCCAGACAGAGGAAAGATCTGACACATCTTGATCTGGTAAAGCTGCAGAGCACAGCAGAGGAGGAGGAGGAGGAGAGAGGGAGAAGAAGGACAGGAGGAGAGGACGATATCAGGAGAAAATGATAGGAGTCAGAGGGGAAGAGAGGTGAGATGAGCGGCTGGGAGGAGATAGGAACAGAGAAAAGTAATTGAAAAAAGTTCAGGGAGGAAGACAAAGAGCCGGAAAAGAAACTCTCTTCAATACACTCGTACTCTCAGAGGTTTGAAAAATGTGGATTAAAAACAAGAGTAGAGAATGAGGGAAAGCAAAGGGGACTAATTAGAGTTAAGATAAGATTTGAGGAACATTGGATTGAAGATAAAGGAAGGAGCAAGAAACTTGTGGATAAAGAGAAGAAAGAAACTTCAGTACAAACGTCTTATCCCCAGCTTTGAATAATCTTGTTCAAAAAGAATTCAAATAAATGAAACACATAACTGAGAACAAAAAACTGGGGAGGAGGCCATTAACAAGGAAGAAGATTTAAATCAAAACAAGACGCTCCCCCTCAAGCTTGCTACAAGAACAAACTCTTTCAAAATAAAAGCCTCTGTTGTGAATTGTAATCCCCTGTATTTGCCTACTAGACCTAACTGCTATTGCTAATGGTTCAACAGCTAGTATTAACAGAAGTGGTGATAGAGTTGAACCTTGGGGGCAACCTCATGTGATGTAATATTTTGATCCAGTTACGGAAGGTATTTCCAAAACCAAACATTAAAACCGAGCTATAATGTCAAAGATATAAGTCCAATCAACACTATCGAAGGCCTTCTCTGTGTCAAGCGAGAGAAGAGCTGTGTCTTTTTCGGCAGTACAGTACATTAAGAACGCGCCTTCAATTATGGAAACTTTGCCTTCCCTATACAAATCCATTTTGGTCATCCCCCACAATACTTTAAAATAAAAGCCTCCTTACCGTGCTTGTTGATGAGCAGGGCCAGGTACTCTCTGTAGTGGGAGCTGACGTAGAACAGCAGAGCCGGACTCTGGTTGGTCCTGAAGCTCAGCGAGACGTTCTCTCCTCTCAGCGTCGTGTCGGAGTAGATGGAGGACGGCAGAGAGCTGCTGTTCCCGCTCAACTCGTACGGATTCTCCTTGAAGGTGTAGCTGATGGACGTCTCCGACTTGAAGTTGGCCGACACCTCTACGGGAAAATGTACAGTATGTGGACTTTTAGCTGTGACTGGTGGTGATATACACCTTGCAGGGTTTTTCTCACTCAGAATCAGCCTTTGCGGGGCGACTATGCACAGCAGTAAGCATGGTCGGACCGCGTACAGTAAAGGCAATGAGTCTGCGTTACCTTATTTGACAGAAATCAATGCATTTTCCTGTTATTTCTGACAAATTTCTGATTTGATCATTTGTGCTGGTTATTTTCCTTTGGAGCTGGCTAAGACCTCTTTGGGGGGACACCACACATTCCTCTATGCAGTAAAAACCCTGCCTTGGTGTTAAGATAAGCTTAAGATAAGCATGTATCAATTAAAACTCTGTAATATCTTCACTCCAGATGTGAATCAAACCAACAGTACCTGGTTAAGGAGGCCAGCGCCTTGCCCTTAAGGCCACTGTGGCTCCGCAATGACCATTATGTCATCCTGATTAGCAACTCCTAACCTCTAGCTCGGAAAACCAGTATCAACCTTGGGTGCATCTCATGTCCCTTATTTAATAATAGCTCCTTGCTCCTCGGCCCTCTGCTGAACCACAAGTTGTTCTGTCCCTCCTCAGTGAAGGCCGTCTCAAAGCTCTTATTCCTGCCCCGAGGAGGGATCATTGAGGAGCTATAGGCGAGGATACACGGGTTGCTAAGTCCGCCCCAACAGCTGACCCTAACCCTATTCACGTGACGCTTCAGAGGAAAGGATGTCTCGTCCCTCTACAACACATTTCCCAGGTTGCCTCTCACCTCCCATGAAGTGAGGCAAGTGGAGGAGTCGAGTCTCCTGGAGGGACGTGATAGACATGGATGTATCTCTACCATGTACAATGCCTATCAAAGTTTCAAAAGACGCATGTTAGTTTGTTACCGTAATGCATATGCACTGCCTCGTACAACCGTTGCGTCCTTAATTGATATATTCCATATATGTGCCTAATTCACTTAATTTAGGAACCAGGATGGCCGAGTGGTTAAGGCGTTCGACTTAAGATCCAATGGGCAGAAGCCCTCGTGGGTTCGAACCCCGCTCCTGGTAGTCTACCTTGTCCTTTGCAAAAGGTTCACGGAAAGATACCTTCTGTACCCTTGTATGTAATCTGACATTACTACTGCATGGAGAGCTTCCTGCTACTCCTTTATAATACAGCACTTAAGAAATCGTTAACTAGTGTGTCAGGTAACAACGATTGGTTTTTGCCATTTAGAAACACACAAACATCACCAGGATGGCCAAGTGGTTAAGGCGTTGCTCTCAAGATGCAACGGACAGTTGTCCTCGTGGGTTCAAATCCCACTCCAGGTATAAGTTTAATATTGTGAACAGTTATAGAAGTGACATGAAAATACAACAGCAGCTTTCAAAAGACAACTATTAGCTGTAATACATACACGCTGCTTATAGATTGCATCATCGTATGTTTCAAAGAATGGTTTATGAAGATCAACTGAGCACCCAGTGACCAGCTCTGCTTGGTTTATATGGCCAATCAGCACATTAGTACCAGCTGAAGACAGCACATTAGTTTGGGACTTGGCACAAAGGGTGGAAAAACATTACCCCTGAGTGACACAAAGATGTACATAGACTACAGTGTGCAGATGTGAGCTTGTATATCATGAGTTGGTATATTAAACTTTTGCCAATTCCTTTTAAATTTGAGTATTACGACATCAGAGAAAGTAGCATAGCAACAACAGTGTTTCAAGAAAATTAACCAAAAAAGTGGCAAAGTTTAGTACAATTCATTCATGGTATTTGAATTCAGACCAGCACACAAATAAATTCCACTCCACACCAACTCCAAAAACTAGCTAATGTTGTTCTCTGTTTTTTGAAAGTGTGAATTGACAACTGTTAGCCATAACAACTTTAAAGGGTGATAATATGTCAGAGCTATTCATCTCAGTCACTATCTTCACCAGTAACAGGAAAACTTAACTTATGTGTGTCTTCATATGTGTGCGCGTACCTGTATGGCAGAAGACTCCAGTGTATGCTGACAGGCTGCAATCACACTGGAAGCCTTTGGCTCTCTCCACACAGCGGCCCTGGTTCTGGCAGAGTGAGCCATAGCTGCTGCAGTGACCCGGGCAGCCGGCTCGGACCCCGGGTGTGATCTTGGCCCTCTCCTCCAGGTCCAGGGTGACGCCGTTCAGCTGCAGGGAGCGAATACATCCCCGAAATCCCTTCTGCCTGGACGCTGTACCTCCTGAAAACATTTAAACCGTGCATGACACTAGCATTACACTTTATTTTACATTCAGCTGATCAATCAAAACCAGTGCTCCCATAATGTTTGGTCACCAGGATGGCTGAGTGGTTAAGTGGTTTGGGCATGGTGGTTCAAACACCACTCCTGGTAGTATGACTTTAACAAGGATCATTACAAGATCTGCACAATAAAAGATAGCTCATGGAGGTTTTAATCTGATATGACTGCAATGAAAAGTGTATTTTTTATGCAGCTATTACTGGAGAAATTAGTAGCTAGTGTCTCAGGTAACATTTTTTTTTTGCCATCCTGGGGGCTGTTTCACAAAAGCAGAATTAAAAAAATCCAGGATGTTTGTGCAGATGCTATGCTGTGCAGTGCCCTGCTTTGCCCTGCTACGTCCAGCTACGCCCTGCTACGTCATGCTATGCCCTGTGTCACCCTGCTATGCCCTGCAGGGCCCTGCTACGCCATGAACTACTACAACAACTACTATTTCTAGTCATAGTTCCATTATCTATTATTGTTATCTTTATATACCAAAAAGTGTTCATCCGCCAAAACTGATGAAAAAAGCTGTCTTGCCTAAATGCAAATACAATCGTACACTGACACAAGTTAGATGAATGCTAGTGGAACCCATTCAAAATAAAATACTGGCCCCCCATCTTTGACAAGGACCCACTGGTAACTAGCACTGGACAGTCCATTCTCCAAACAACTTTCCAACCTCTTCAATTGAAACACGACTACTTTCTTATTCATCAAGCAGATTTTATTCATGGTCTAAAAACAAAAAACAGGCTGATAGTTATCTTCAGGGTTGGTTTTTCTTTTCAGCGCTGAGCTCACCGAAACATTAATGCGAGCTGAAGCCATGTCCTTTGATGGCCTAACAAATTTGTCTCTGTTCCGAAGAGGCAAACATGCTTCAACAATCAGCGAGATAAGAGAATAAGAATTATAACATGCCATTTCAAAATGTAAACAGCAAAGATACAAAGCCCTGGTTGTGTTACTATCATTCGTGGAACGCTGGGTAGTAACACTGTTCGGTTATCTGTGGGAGTTATCTGCTTGATGCGTTCCCTCCCTCATCTTAAACATCTGCCAGTCAGTCCCACATACACCATCCGCCCTTTCACTCCTCAGACATGTGCCAAATAAACATCATTAAAAACAGGTGGCGGCAGCCCCCATGCAACACCCACCATGCATGTCGGGTAAACACCACAACAGCTCATTAGCATCAAAAGTCATTAAATCACAGTGTGTTGGATGTGTGTATAAGTGAAAGTGTGACGATGATTGTGTATGTTATTTACCTATACTTACAGTGCAGTAGCCGGGGTACAGTAGGGAGAAATTTACATGTTTGTGTGTGTGTTTGGTGCAACATGTGTACTTTCATAAGTTGTTTTAGTCGTGCATCAGAAAATTCAGATTGGACAGATGCTGTGCAGCCAGCGTTACAATGTATATTTTTAAACAATGCCTCTTCTTCTGTCTCGTTTTAATGGTTAGGCTATAATTGCTAGCTAGGCTACACTACGACAATGCCGAAGAGAAAGTCAGCATTCACTAAAGATTTGCAAAGGCTCCTTTCTCTGGGAAGTCCAGGGCGATGATGCACACACTGCAAAACCTCATTTTCTGTAAGCCATGGTGGTAGCACAGATGTGTAAGACCTTGCGAAAATAGCAAAACATACGGTGGGTAAAGGCAGGGACTAGCAGCGTGGCCACATACTTTAGCAACATTAGTGCTGGAAGTGCCGAGCTCAAGCGGGCTGCTGAGAAGGGGATGTTTGTGTATCATCTGGTGAACCACAACCAAAGCTTCATGTCCATGGACTGCACCGCGGGTCTGATAAGAACATTTTATGATGAGAGCTTCACTTGTGCATGAACCAAGGCTGAAGCAATCGTGACCAATGTCATCGCACCCCATGCCATGGCTCTGGTAAAAGCCGACCTAGGAGTAGTTCAGCACGTCTCTGTGGCTGTTGATGCTTCCAACCACAAGTCTGTGAAGCTGATTCCCATTGTGATCCGCTACTTCAAGGATACAGAGGGGGTACAAGTGAAAATCATGGATTTCACATCCATTCCAGGTGAGACGTCGATATTTTAGTTGGCGGAAAAGCAAGGGCAGGGGTGAATAATGTCCTCTACAAGTTGCATCAGGTACAGTGGCATGTACAGCCAGAGGTGTAGGGTGGAGAGAGTCAGGGGGGTTTCCGGGCCTTGTTGATAAAGCTAGTGGCGGAGGGGAAAAATTGTTTATGTGGCGTGTGGTTGTGGTCCTGATGGACCTCAGCCTCCTGCCAGAGGGGAGTTGCTCAAAGAGTTTGTGGCCAGGGTGGGAGGGGTCAGCCACAATCTTTCAAGCATGCTTTAGAGTCCTGGTGGCTTTAGGTTTTGGAGCGGCGGCAGATTGCAGATTGCAGCCAATCGCCTTCTCTGCAGACCGAATGACACGCTGCAGTCTGCCCTTGTCCTTGGCAGTGGCAGCAGCGTACCAGATGGTGATGGAGGATGTGAGGATGGACTCAATGATGGCTGTGTAGAAGTGCACCATCATTGTCTTTGGCAGGTTGAATTTCTTCAGCTGTAGCAGGAAGAACATCATCTGTTGTGCTTTCTTGATGAGGGAGCTGATGTTCAGCTACACAACCATCTCCACTGTACTTTAGAGCGTTGAGCTCAAGGTTGTTTTGGTTGCACCAGGTCACCAGGTGGTCAGCCTCCCACCTGTAGGCGGACTCGTCACCATCAGAGATGAGTCCGATGAGGGAGGTGTCGTCTGCAAACTTCAGAAGCTTGACAGACTGGTGACTGCAGGTGCAACTGTTGGTGTACAGGGAGAAGAGCAGAGGAGAAAGAACACAGCCCTGAGGGGATCCGGTGCTGATGGTCTGTGAGTCGGACCATGTATTCCCCCAGCTTCACGTGCTGCTTCCTGTCAGACATGAAGTCAGTGATCCACCTAGAGGTGGTGTCAGGCACACCAAGCTGGGAGAGCTTGGTGATGCACAGTTGCTGTAGCTGTAGGGAGGATGTGGTGGGGGATGGTTTCCGGACTGTCTGGTTGTCTTTCAAAGCAACAGTAGAACTTATGGTGCATTCTTTTTGTCCACCGAAGTCGATTTACGAGTTGTTTTCCGGAGTTACGAACCGGAAGTTGCAAAAAGAACGCCCCCGAGGTCGTATATACGACTCGTCAAGTCGTCTGAACTCAGAGTACCCTGAGTTCACTTTCAAAGACATTGTGGTTTTCTACAATTTTAAGCACTTTTGTCTTTGTTGTAACCAAATGAAGAACTCGTACACATAGCACTGTATACTGCTACCTATAGGCATGTTGCTACAGTCTTATTATGAGTTAAATACCGCCAAGCTGAAATTGGCTAGAGACGCTTGGTTGCTATATGACAACAATGGCTTTAAGCCAATTCTTGAGCAGAAAACAGAGCAGTAGCCTAACATTAACGTTAATCAAAACGTAATTTTCATGTATCAAACTGTGAAATATATTTGTGTAATATGTCAATAACTGGGTGAATAGAATCCTAAATGTTACTAAAAATGTTACAAAAATCCATCTTTTCTCCGACTCGTAGTATTGTGTGACAAAAAGAACAACCCCGCGGTTGTTCGTTTTTCGACATGGATGTGACGTCACACTCGAGCTACTAGTCGCAATTACAAGACAAAAAGAACACACCGTTATTCAGGTCGTTGGCTAGGCATCGGTCGTTGAAGGAGGAGTGGGGGGCTTTGGGCTTGTAGCTGGTGATCAGTTTGAGCCCTCTCCAGACAGACACATAGTCGTTAGTTGAGAACTGGTGCTGGAGTTTCTCTGAGTACAGTAGTTTAGCCGTTCTCACTGCATGTGAACTTCACCAGCATGGCCGAGTGGTTAAGGCGTTGCACTCAAGATACAATGGACAGTTGTCTTCTCGGGTTCAAATCCCACTCTTGGTAAAAGTTATTTTTTAGGAAAACAGGAGTTTTCAAAAGACACATTTTCTGCTTTTTTTGGCTGGCAACGGATATGATGTAGTTGCCATCGGAGGTACATATATATATATATATATATATATATATATATATATATATATATATATATATATTCTAGGGAAAAGAATTGATTTTAAAAATACACTATACATCCTACTATATACATACTGTAACTTGTCAATCAATCTTCACACAAGATGAAGGTGCCTGGGAGCCAATCAGTATGAACCAAAGGAATGACCCAGAGGTTGTGATATAAACATTAGCATTACACATTAGACCGTCAGTAGGATCATCTTTACCACTTTGCATATATGAAGGCTACCAGGATGGCCGAGTGGTTAAGGCGTTGGACTTAAGATCCAATGGGCAAAAGCCCTCGTGGGTTCAAACCCCACTCCTGGTAGAATAACTCTAACAAAGATCACTACTACATCTGCACGATGAAGGATAACTTATTCAGATTTTTTAATTCAAAACCTGCTCCTTGTGCGGTAATCTGACATGACTACTACTGCAATGAGAGCACTTGCTTCTCCTTGAAAGGGAGTGTTTATTATGCAGCTCTTTACGGAGAAATCAGTAATGAGTGTGTCAGCTAACAATATTTTTTTTTGCCATTCAGAAACAAAAAAACATCACCAGGATGGCTGAGTGGTTAAGGCATTGCACTCAAGATGCAATGGGCAGCTGTCCTCGTGGGTTCAAATCCCACTCCTGGTATAAGTTAAAATGCTTCCTCATAAATTACAAAGATGTCAATGTATGTCAGTTCAGACTGACAACTGCATACTTTGTAATAGTTCTGCTTGGTGTAGATGGCAGCACATTAGATTAAGACATGGGGTGGGGACTGTGATAAATATTCCTGTCTTTATCCAAGGATCTACTTTAACAAACCGTCACACTCCTTGTCCCAGCCCTTCTCTCATTTCTCTGTGTTGACAAGTCTGTATTTCTTTTTTCTCTCTAGTTTTATATTTCTCCTCCTCCCGTCATGTACAGCAGATCCACATGTCGCCTCTGCTCCCCCAGAAGCTCCAAACTGTCAACACTCTTCTCATGAAATGACACAATGATGAAACGGCAATGAGGCAACAAGCTGCAGGTGCAAAACTGAATCGGGGACATAACTTTCATCAGCTGTCCGTCTTTCTAATGCCAAGCTGGCTGCTCAGTGGATCAGTGGCTGATTGCCTGTCTAACAGGACAAGCAGCAAACAGTATGCTCACTTCTCACTACTGTTCAATGTTTCAGCTACAAAAGATCACAACTCTGCATGTTCAACATTGTACATTCTCTCTGAGATGCAACATTTATTGTTCGCATACTTCAAACATGACAACCTCCTATTTCTGCAAAGATCACAGATCGAAACTCTTATTGTGTTCAGAGCACACACTTGGCAGCTCTTTGCTCTCAGAGTTTGAAGCTGACAACTTCCTATTGTTCAGCAGCAGCTTTCACACCAATAAATCACTGAGCTCCGCTAGACTCTCCTCCAGGCCTCCACTCTCTGCTCTGATTTGACTGGTATGAATTATTGAACCAGCAGCAACAAAGGATATGAAACTTGCATTGACATTTCCTCTGACACAACACAATAAAGAGTCATTTTTTATCCTTATTAAGTCTACTGAAAGTCATTGTTCAACATTTAGGTATTACGATTCAGGAAACTGTAATGACTAGAATACAGTAATGACAAACTGACCTGCTTGGAAATGGAAATCTTTAAATAACCATGCATAGGGGTGACACACTGTACCCTCACATAATACAGTTTTTTTACAATTGCTTACACACTAAAATTAAAACTTTCCCACAATTAGCAAAACCTTACACTCAAGGAGCAAAACACTAGGCTAGATTTGCACAACTGTAAGCACATTGTCAGATTCACACTTTTTGCAAAACATCACACACAGTGATTGCAAAACACTAAAGACACTTGCATGCATTTGACATAGAAATTTATCATTATGTCACTTCCTTGCAATTTCAAAGCAAAGGCTTTCAAATGAACACACATGAACCAATTGGTTAAACACAGCCACCAGGTATGTAAACACATGACTGCTAAATTGTAGACACACCAATCGGGTTTAAGCACTATATAAAATGCAGTAGGTAAGTTCACCTGCCTTCAACCAAAATGGAAGGAGACAGAAGAAGAAGAAGAATGAGAGGGAGAATCCACAGAGGAGGAAAAGTAGGTAGAGGAAGAGGAAGAGGCCCAGCCAGAGGTAGAGGCACACTAGTGGACCATGTTGTGAACCACGGATTGATGCTGAGGGAGACTGGACTAAGAGTCAGCTAAGTCTTAATATATATACAGTGGCATCTGTCATGAGGACATTTCAACAAGGAAACAGGTAAAAGAAAATCTGTCTACAGTTACAGTAATCAGCTGCTCATTGGATGCACCATATCCGCACTTTTGATACCCATCCCTGTGACATGAGGATTGAGGGTCGAGAACGACAAGAAGGAAGGGGGCCCATATTCACGCGAGGGTTTACGATCTCTGGCCCTAGGCTCAGGTACCCCTCATTGAGGCACCAGGCTCAGGTACCCCTCATTGAAGCCCCAGGCTCAGGTACCCCTCATTGAGGCCATGGAGGGCCCCTGTGACCAAATCTACGCTGCAGCTGTGCAAGGATGGATTCGACATTCAAAACGGTTCTTCCCACGTTGTCTTGCCAATGAGGATATCACCTGTGATGATGATGAAATTCTTTTGGCCGGATCCAGCTAGGCGAAGAGATAATGTCTAGTATTTTCTGTACTTTTTCAGATCTTTTTTTTTGTTTTGTCTGTTTTTTCTGTGATTGTAACCTGTACTGGATAGAATATTTTAGGTGTGTTGTTTGTGGAGCTAACAGTGTTATGCACACTACTGTCGTAGAATGAAAACTGGGACATGTTTTGTTGTTGATTCTCCATGTTGACTGATTTGGGTATATGGAGAGAAATAAATTATATTTCCTCAGTCTGCAGCATTGGTCTTGTGTAGTGTTTGGTGAACTTATTGTAAATGTCTCTGTGTACTTCATTTACAGTACTCTGATCACTGAGAAGTAGAATTGCTAAAAGTGTTTTAGGTTAGCAACAGCAGTGTGTATATGGTTGAAACTTAATTAAGTCAAATGAAAGGTGTGTGTTTTATATGGTAACAAAATATGTTTTTTATAAATTAGTGTATAGTTTTTGCAAGAATGTTCCATTTTGCAAAGGTGCAAAGGTGTTTTGCTAATTGGGTGTGTGGTTGTGCTAATTGTGTGTAGTGTTTTGAAAACAGGGGCCCTGTTTTGAAAATCGTGCTTAAGCAATCCAAAAAAACTGTAATAATAATAATAAATAATAATTCATACTTTATTAATCCCGCAAGGGAAATTACAATGTTTACATACATACTAATATGACCTTCCTTAAGTATGCTCGCACTTATGTAAATGCCTTTTGTATATGAATCAGTGTCATAATGAAGTGTAACTCGGCTGTAACACCTATTTTTCTGTTAACCACAAGTCACCACACTTGAAGCACGACAGCAGTACTTGAAACATAAGGTCATTCATGTCCATGTAGACATTCACTACTCCTTCCACATGTGCTGCTTCTCCAACAAATCCTGTGTGAACAACAGCCCATGCTGAGATTCCGGAAAAGTTGGTCCCCCTTAAAATCTTGTAAAAGTCCTGGAAATTCTGCTACATTCGTCTTGAAAGGACAGTTCACCCCAAAATTAAAACTACATATTTTCCCTCTTACTTGCTATTTATCTATTAATCAATCTACATAGTTTTGTTGTGATTTGTCCAGTGTTGGAGATATCGGACGTAGGGATGTCTGCCTTCTCTCCATCATAATGGAACTAGATGGTGCTTGGCCTGTGGTGCTCAAAGTGCCAAAAACAAAATACATTTTAAAAACTCATCAGCAATGTCTTTTTCCAGAAATCAAGACCTGGTTATTCAAGATAATCCACAGACCTGGCTGTGAGCACTTTCATGTAGGTACTATTTTCTTTCTGGCGCACCCAACAACCATATCATCGCGCAGAAGTCCTTCAAAAACATGTACTAGGTTCTCCAGTCAGTGCCCTTCGAATGGCTCAGATCTGGAGATGGTCCCCGGGCACTGTGATTGGCTGCCCACTGCTCCCTTGAGGGATGGCTAAAATGCAAAGAATGAATTTCGCTACATGTATGTGTATGTGACAGTAATGTACCTTTACCTTTACCTTGGTCTGACATTGCTAGCTTGTGTTTATAGCTAACTGATAACTGATAGCTCTCCTGAGCTAGCTCATGTTACAGCTCAGGTGAGAGAATGCCATTAATGGTAAAATCTCGCACTGTCACAAGGGAGCCTCTCGTCCATGAGTACGCTTCCTTCTGCGCGGGGATAAGGTCGGCGGATCTAGTTTGGTTGTTCTAGGAAGCTCTAGGGACTTTTACTCACAGACACTCCAAAAGCACTCCTCCTTTGCAACTTTGTAGCAATAACAGGGGAAACCTTTCACATTGCTATAAGGTTAACATGGCAGCATGTGTAAAAGTTGTGATTCCAGCAGGGACCAGAGACAGATCCCTGAGGGCCACCAGCTCTGATCAAAGCAACTTAACCGGGGAAAGGAAAGGTCATTAGAGAACAAACTCTCTAACAGGGATGGTATCAGAGAGGTGAGGGTTTTAACCACACTTCCTGCTGTTCCTCAGCTCCAACATGGATTACACTCTCTGCACATCAAATGGAGACTACTGCTTACAAGATACACTTACAGAGTGTAACGGCGTAGATCAAAGATAACATCAAAGAATCCAAACAGATAAACTCTACCTCTACCCTCAAGACCTCGTATCAAAAAGCACAACCGCTCGTGTCTCAGCATGACGTCTGCACAGCGTGTGCTAAAGCATGTGGGAACATGCAAGAGTGGAAAACAATCAGTATCAAAGTAATCATCAAAGGTGACGCACGTGCAAGCCTCAACGTCACGCTTGGAAAGCAAAATATAGAATGAATCCAAAACTCCGGAGCTGTGTGACAATCAACCACATGTCCGACAGCACAGCCTCAACACGCAGAAGAGAATTAAAGTCTTGACGTGAAATCATGAAATATTGTCTGATAATACAGATAAAACAGTAAAGGACGATCTGAGATGTGAGGTGTGGGAGATGGAGATCCAACCAAATGATCAAAGACAGCGTATGTACAGTAGAGTGTGGTTTGCTGATGCTGCACACGGGAAAAGACCATATCTGTGCATCAAGCAGTATAAATAACATAACACACTAATTACAATGTCTTTCCTGCTGTGATATGAAAAATGTGTGAAGTTGAAATCAAAAGACACCATGAAGGAAGGAGCTTACATTGGGCTTTCACTCTGCAGGTGTGCATGCATGTTATCAAATTATAGAGGTTGTGGTTCAGGCATGATCTCCTTCTATTAACTGCAGAACATACAAATAAACCTTGATGCAAGTTGGAAAATGACAGAAAATGGTGCTGAATGCACTTGGTTCAAGGTAATTAAAACAAAACAAATTTAAATACAATAATTAAAAAAATAACCATAGACTTTGTTGCTAAAACATATAGTTTCCTCATGGCCTGGTAGCAAATGGCCAATGGCCGGTCCTGGGCCATGATCCAGGGGTTGAAAAACCTCTGTTGTACAGTAGATCACTTAGTGATACCGGCCCCTAATTTGTAAAGTTGAAATGAAAAGATACCTCAACACAGCACATCGTGTGCCACTGCAGAGAGGACAAGAAGAAAACACAAAAGAACATCAGTCAGCATAGATTACCAGCTAAACTTCACCTGCCAGGATACAGCTTACATGATATACTACAGGATGATCTGTCGCCAACAACACTGCTGCGTTTCGAGGGATATGTGAAGCGAAGATCAAAGGAATCCTCCAAACCCTCGTACAGGAGGGCGCTTTGTCTACACACAGCGGCAGAGAGGAGTAAACTCTGTGTCCAGCACATCAGTTGGACAGACAGCGATGCACCACAAATACACAGAGGCTTCACTCTCCAAACAAGGCAAAATAATTGCTTATAAACCTTCACAATGGAAGGGATTTCTGTATTCATCACTGAGCTCACTCAAATTTGCTGCGCATGTATTTTTAGCACATACAATACAAACAGCAATAAAGGAATTGGAAAATGAACAATTGTGTGGATTATAAATCCACGCTGGGCAATAACATGGTTTATTAATCAAAACAATGGGAGTCAGTGCCTTATAAAGCAAGGCAGGATTATGGCTCATAAATACAGTGTGTACATTGAGATATGGCTTGTAAATTATTCAAACCAACACAGCGGCTCATAATTCAAACAATAGAGCAGTTTGCTTTCCAAATCAGGACTCATGAATACAATGCATGTGGTAAAATGGTTCATAATTTTAAATAAGCCAATGCTGAGGCTTGTGAATCCAAATAACTCAATACTTTGCCTTACAATACTGCATCTCTACTTACAATACAGCACAGGACTGTGTGCTCATGAATAAACTGTGCACACAACGATATTGTATATGTGCATAGTAATTAGGGCTGCAACAACGAATCGATAAAATCGATAAAATTCGATTACTAAAAAAGTTGGCAACGAATTTAATTATCGATTCGTTGTGTCGCGCAACTATTAGGCCACCTAGTCGCGGAGATCCAAAAAAAAATTGAGTTGAGCGCGGAGCGGAGCAGCGCGGAGCGGAGCAGCGCGGAGCGGAGCAGCGTGGAGCAAAAGAAAAGAAAAAAGAGCAGAGCGGGGGTAGAGGAAATACGGAGAGAGACCGGAGAGACCCGTAACGTTGTTCTGAAACACTCGGCGGAGGCAGAGAAATCAGTACGACCTAATATAAGTCATCCGAGGTGTGGGAGCATTTCACACTAAATAAATCAGAAACGTGTTAATTGCAAGATAAGCAAAAGCGACACGGCATGGCACGGGCGCACCGCGGTGATGAGTCAGCACCTAAAACGTAAACATGTTGGAGTCCTTGATGAGGAGGAAGGGAGTTCAACAGCAGGGTAAAGTCACTACACTATCCTCCTTCTGTTCCGGTCTGAAGGGAGGAACGTACCGTCCCTCCAGTAGCTCTTCTGGTGCTGCTGTTTACTCGTTATCCAGCTGACTAGCATGACAAGCTAGCGTTAGCTCGGTAATAACAGTAATAAAGCAGGGGGGGTATAGTTTACAAGACTAAAGACACGGTTTTATTCACTCGCCTTTTTTGGCCCATTCATTTTTCAATCTGTTATCTATATATTATGTGCTTTGTCCCATATCAGTTATTGTTGACAAATATAATAGTGTGTGGTGTATAAACGAACTTAACTTGCACTTACTACAATGATGGTAATAATTTAATGAATAAGTGTGTGTGTGTGTGTGTGTGTCTGTCTGTCTTTCTGTCTGTCTGTCTATCTGTCTGTCTGTCTGTCTTGTCTGTATCTGCTATTTGGGTTACTTACCTTTACACAACTATTAACTAAAACAATAAGTATGCATGTATTGAGTTGATGTAAATTAATGCTTTTTTATCCGATTCATCGATTAATCGAAAAAATAATCAACAGATTAATCGATTATTAAAATAATCGTTAGTTGCAGCCCTAATAGTAATCCTGCAGAGCCAACTGTTACACAACAGGCCCCAAACACAGAAATGAACATTGACATATTCGCACATTTTTCTTCAGGTAATATCACCTTCTGTGGCTCTGGAGAGAGAGAATGAGAGAGAATCTCATCTCGGGTTCAGAAACTACGCGTTACAAGCGGCCAAAGGCACCTGACCAGTCGTCGCTTTTTCACGCTCTGGGAGTGAGAATGTGTTGACAAACCAATCTGGGGATAAATACCGGCATATTTCCATCCCAAAACACACACATCTGTGAGACTTACTCCAGCGTACCGTACTGACAGTTCAGAGGTAAACATATGCAGGTTCAGGCTGATGGTGGTGACATTACTGCGGATTATTCAACCAATCAATATTCACCTGGATTTCCCTGCTGCTGCCTTAATCCAATCTCATCCCTGATTGATGATTTGCTTCCCCTCCACGCTGTGTGTTTGTTTACTGATGTGAAATGACAAACAACATAATGTTTGCAGAATGATAACACCTGATAATAAGGTGATGGATTTTCATTATTTCCCCCTGTAGCTCTAAGGAGAGGTCACAGGGAGAACTCAAAGTGTGGTATTGAACAGATGTTGAGATCAACAAGGCTGCAGTATGGATGGAGTTTGGTTCAGAGACTGTCCATGACTGCCTATTGAATCCCTTACACAGGTTCAGCTTCATTTACAGATTATTTAAAGACCCTCACTGCAAGAAATCACATCACACACTACAGTAGATATTACTGCTCCCTGATCCATGCTTGATTTATAAAAAAAATGGTTATTGTCCGTGGTCAGATCAGAAACCATCAACTCAGCACTTTCACATTCAATGCTGACCAGAATTTAGCCAATAGCAGTTAAGCACTTTGAGTTTAGAATGCCAACATAAAGAAAGAGAAAGGTGACGGACTACTGATTTCTAAACCATCTAAACGTCCCTGGCAGGCTTAGTTGTGGAGGGGGAGTTACAGTGCTAGACCCCCTATTGATAATAATGGCATCTTCCATAGCACCACTTGGTGGCATTTAGTCAATAACAGGCTTAGCATGTGTGAAACTGCTGTGATTTTCAAAGCGGAGGACATTTTCTCCTCCGCCACAGCAGCTTCTGCGCAGGTAATAAACTAGAAATGATTATTGTCTATCTTTACCTGAAAGGATGACTTGCACACAACTACGTTCCTCATGAACAAAACTGTGACAGTCAGAGTTCTATTTAAGCAGATACATACTGCTAATTGGTATTCAATTTAACAGGATATCATTATTATGCACAGAACTTCTGCCTGAATGGTTGGCGCATCAATCAGAAATGTAGAAATAATGAAGACATGTTACAGAAGGAAAGAGGATTATGTGCCAACTGGACACTTTCCAACATGGCCAGAAAAACACTTAATAAATCAGAGAACTGGAGAACAAAGAATATACCTTTATGAGAAGATATACTACACATGTAGTGCCTGTGTGTGTAGGCGAGTTATTAAGAAAGAGACGTGTCAGAAAAAGTAGGGAAGAGATGTCAAAGCCAGCAGTACTGCTACTAATGAGGGAACTGTTCTCATGTATCTCATTATTATATCCCTACTGGTCCTAGGAGCAGAGGACACTAACGATTAAACAAACGATGAATGTTTCACAAAAAGTGAACTAAAGAGCTAAGTCTTTAAAGGTCCCATGGCATGAAAATTTCACTTTATGAGGTTTTTTTTAACATTAATATGAGTTCCCCCAGCCTGCCTATGGTCCCCCAGTGGCTAGAAATGGTGATAGGTGTAAACCGAGCCCTGGGTATCCTGCTCTGCCTTTGAGAAAATGAAAGCTCAGATGGGCCAATCTGGAATCTTCTCCTTATGACGTCATAAGGAGCAAGATAACCTGCCCTTTCTCTGCTTTGCCCGCCTAGAGAATTTGGCCCACCCATGAGAGAGAGACATCATGGCTTTCAAACAAGAAGTGGCAGTTGTAAATATTTTGTGAAAGCACCAGTAGTCAACACTACAATATCGTTGCGGTATCGATATTGAGGTATTTGGTCAAAAATATCGTGATATTTGATTTTCTCCGTATTGCCCAGCCCTAGTAAGGTCTATATAAAAGCATCCAAAAAGCAGCATGTCATAGGACCTTTAACAAACAAAACATCTCAATAAACACTTGCTTCCCAGCACAACGCTGACTGGCCTGGCCTGGCCTGGCCTGGCCTGGCTCAGCACACCGGCTCATTCTGGCACACACCAGCTGTGTTGGAAACTGTTTCCTAATTCACTCTCTCACTATTCCCTATGTAGTGTTTATTAAATCGTGAACTATTTCGGGAACAACCAAACCAGATTCCGGACACTCACTGAGAACATCGTTGCGTCAGCAGATGTGCCGGTTATTTGTGTGATGGAGGCGGCCACGCCCAGCATCAAACCGACAAAAAAAATACTTCTAATACGTCCCTGAAACAAACCGAGCACTCAGGAGAATAATAAAAGGTGGAAAACATGTCAGTGCATTTTGTCATTTGTGCAATACGTAGGCTATTGGGATTGGGGCAATATTAGTTGTGCAATATTTAATTGTGCAAGGGCCATGCTACACTTGGTGCGTAGAATGCAGCCGACAGGGTTGTTCAATTAAAAATGCCAACGAAAGGAGGAGTTAATGTGCTTACTATACAGGTACTTGTGTTTTGTGTTGCATGAGAGTATGTGTTGAGAGATGCTTATTTTCTGTATGTTGTGTTATCTTTGTAAAGCTGCGGAATGGACAGACTAAAACAAATTTCCCTTCACTTCAGGGACAATAAAGTATGTCTTATCTTATCTTATCTAAAACAATTTTTTTCCTTTTCAGTTTCCGCAGGCGCTTCTGCTTCTTCTTCTTCTCCGGGAAAACACGGCTGTGTTGTATTGTGGTATACAGGAGTAAAATGTAGGGTACATTGTATTTACACTCTAATTAACTGTGCATTGTGGGTATTTTACAGTGGACTACGTGGTGAATGACATTTTATGGCGGAGAATTCGAACACAACTACAACATGGCGAACACACTATATAGTGCACTGTTTCCGTGATAGGGAGTGGTTTCATTCACAGCTACTGTCTCTCTCTGGGTCTCCCAGCTCATTCTGCCGCCGCATGGCACACACCGACCACGTAACGGTTCTCCCTCATTACCGCTGAGCAGCTTAGGCTGCGGGAGCGCCGTCAGCCGTGGCACACAGCCGGAGGGAATCATGACTCAAACGAAAACACAGCAACACGCAAACACAAAAACAGTGGGGCACGTCATTTACAGGGGGGATGGGGGGGGCTACAACCCCCCCAATAATCATAACTGGCTAGCGCAACCCCCCAAAAAAACTATTATAATTTCCTTTACATAAATAAAGACATTTGCACTATAACTTTATGCAGAAAAGGCACAAGAAAAATGTACCAGAATGCAGGAAATGAAGTGTTTGATATGCTCAAAATGACCTATGAACAGCTGGCTGTTGAGCTGCAGGTGGAAGTGCCCGTCAGCAGGAGCCTCCTGTGTGGCGACAGGAAGTTCATCCAGTCGAAGCGACGCCTCCTTGACGTTCCGCTCGGCTCCGGACGCGATGCCACCGGTTGTCATTCAGATGGACGCTTGAGTCCATGCGAACCTCCAGCGGCCCGTTACCGACATCGAAGGAGAAAAGCACCCGAGTAGAGGCTGACAGGAGGGAGAGAGGGAGACACAGGAGACAAGAAGAGGGAGTTAGAGGGAGAGGGATGATTGATGGAAAGGATGGCGACAAAGGGGAAAACTAATGTACGTAAGAGAGACGAATGACTTTAAGTTTTTTTCAACATTTGTCGCCATTTGACGTTTTTATCTCTTTTTTCAAAACATGTCCCGGGACCTCCCTAGATAGTTGGAGATCTCTACCCCCACCCCACAAATATCGAACCCAAAGTTACGCACTTGGCTCACAAACATCTAGGGCTCAGGGGAAATGGTGTTCTTAAAAGGCAGCTAAAAAATCACGAATATTGAATGAACAACAATATCAGATATTTTTTCAAATATCTACCATCCTTATCCAGACATGTGAGGTGAGCCAAACAACATACTGTTGAAAAATTCTCTGCTCCAAGGCTGGAGTTTTAGTTATTATAAATGTCAGCTGGGCGTTTTATGAGATTTTTTTTAACTTCTGGAATAGAACAGTTTCTCTTTGGTGCTCTATTGTTGCCCCTTTCAAACGGTCTGCTCAGATGACAAAATCCCTGTCAAGTTCATTCCAACAAAAGGAGTCGATTTTAGAGACTTGCGGCGTCTCATCTTTGGTGTTTTGGAAGGAGAAGATGTATTACTCTGTGAGCACAGAACAAGATGAAACAATATCCCAGCATCACACGGTAACTTCATTTAGAAATTGCTCTCTGAGGAAGCCGGCAACAGAGCAGCAGTATTCAGAGCTGGAACATGCACACTGACAATGATTTCCCCAAGGAAAGAGGCTGTTGGTGCAGCAGTGTCCCTATATAACATTCTGTGTGTGTGTCTCTTCAAATCCCATTTCTAAGAAAATGCAAAATGCATTATATAACATAGAACATATAAAGCTACAAACTAAACCCAACAAAACTGGTGAAATGGGCTGATTGAACTTCAAAAAGCAACTATAGATGACTCAAATAACTGATTTAAGCCATCTATACACAATGCATTATTATGGATCCCACGCAACTTCTAGGCAAGTCCCGCCCTACGAAGCAGCCAGATTGGTTGGGGTTAGGCATTGACCTTGAGTGGTTAAGGTTAGGATAGCCGATTGGTCAGGGGATAGGACCTGAACAAATCAGGTTTCTGTACCTTCGTGAGCATGGACGCCTGGCCAATAGTAGCGTGTGAATGCTATTGAAGGGCGGGTCTTGCCTAGAAGTTGCCTGGGTTCCATAATAACTCATACACGACTTACTAAACACCAGACACCATGTCTTCCCATAAACACGTTTCTCATACCTAGCTGCATAACCATAAGCATAAAGAACACCCCTGTGAGTATATCTGCCATATTTTAAAAGACAACAAATTGATGAGAGCAAGACCATGATGTTGTGGTACATACAATAAAATTAAAATTAAAAAAAAACCTTGTTTATTGCTGTCATATTCTAAATGATATGTGCTGTGGGCAACAGCTAGAAAGCTAAGCAGAAAACTGAGAGCTGAAACCGAAAATATGAGCAATGAAAACACAAAGCTGAAGTGAAGAAGAGAGAAGCTCCGTGTGCTCTCAGTCTCAACTCAACCATCCCTGAAGCAGAGCAAAAATTAACTTCTCAGATTTGGTCTGATTTTGCAGCACACATCTCCCCCAAGAACAAAAATGTGTTTTACATTTCCTTTATCTTGAGTTAAAGATGCGTGATACGTCTTCTTCAGTAGATGTTTGTATTTTTATATTCACTTAATTCAGTTGTTTCCCTCAGTTTTTATGCTAAGCTATTGTAGCAAGCAGTAAATGCCACCATATGCTGTTTAGGGCTCGTGACTGTGGCTCAGTTGGAAAAAGGCGATGTCGCCGTAATTCATCAGAATGAAGCAGCATTTGAATCAAAGTGTGATGACTGATGAGGGGGTTTGTCTGTGTTGCCAGCACTGTCAAATCTGTCATCACTGTAGAGAGAATTATGTCTAAAATGAGGCCCTAAGGCCTGTCAAATCTGACTCCAATTTATTAATTCCTGCGCCTTCTTACATCAGACTAAAGTTTACCAGAACACAAGGATCAATCTGAGACAAAGAGTTCAGTTGAGCAAAGTTCACTGAGTCCAGCATAAAAGTTACAACACAGCTGTGGGATCATCAACAGAGTCTAAGTTTCCCTAGCGACAGACATGAAGTCGAATCACTGTGTGGGGTGGGAGCTGCACTGACTACAGAAAAGCCCTGCAGCGCATAGTGAACACAGCTGGAAAGATCATTGGGGCCCCACTCCCCTCCCTGCAAGACGAAAAGCGACCATGATTGTGAGCGACGACAGCCATCCCGCACACAGTCTTTTCAGCCTCCTGCCCTCCAACCCAGTCTCACGGCAGTCCGTGAAATGGTCACATTATTTAATGTATTGATATGTGTTCACAGGGACGTTTTTGTCGTTTTTTTTGTGGTGGCCAGCACGAAAACGTAAACTAATGTATTTAAATGGGAAGTATATGTCGTGGTCACAGCATGACTACGGTAGCAAGTAATATGAAATGCAGAAAATCCGCATAAGGAGGTTGGTTGGGGGGGTGGATGGGTCAAACAACACAGGACTTTCACCCCGGAGGCCGGGGATCGTGTCCTGCATGTGGCGTTTTGTTTCCCCGTTAACCGTCCCGTTATTGTCGCGCGTTGTCCCGGCGTGTGAGGTGTGAGTCCTCTGGCCACTACGTATTTGTTGGCCACCGCGAAAAAAACGTCCGCGTGAACACGAATCAATAGATTAAAAATAACGTGACCATTTCACAAACTGCCGAAGAGATATAGAAGCCTCAGTGCCTGCTCCACCAGACTAGCAAACAGCTTTATCCACCAGGCTGTCAGGAAACGGAACTCTCTCCCCTCTCTTTCCTAGATTTCTTTCACAAACACACACACCAAGGTTGGGGCCTCTGTGTGGTGCAACTTCCTCTTCTATTCTCTTAACTTTAACTGTCTTTTCCTGTTCTTCTGCTTATCTGTCTGCACAATGCATTCTTATGCCTTAAAAAGGCTTAACCTATAGGTAAAGGGTTAGGCTTAACCTTCTATGTGTCAGAGACATTTCCTTGAACCAGTTCCTCAATGACTGCACACAGCTAATATTCTATATCACACCACACGAACAAAGTCCTGATGGAGCAGACACATTTCATAAATAATAACTAAGGATGTTTCTTTCTTGAATTCAACTCTAATTATTACTTATGTAAAGCTTTGGTGCTTAACGTTTTGATATTAATGAACGTCCGTTACATTCAAGCTGTTGCCAGATGAGTTGCTACAAAGCTAGTTAAGACTATCAGCTCCACACAACTCTCTCTGGATTTCTCAGTATGACTATGTTCAGAAGATTGGGACGTCCAACAACACAGGACATTCACCCAGGAGACCGGGGCTCATGTCCCATGTGTCACTAAAACGTACATTTGTAACCCCACCCACCACGTTTTCCTAAACCTAACTGTCCCGTTTGTCACTTTTTGACGCGATGGGAGTGAGAATGTGTTGTAGGATGCAATGATAGTGTTGTTCTTATGGGGGAGACAGAAACTACCCACTATGGCTTTAATCATGAATATTTAATGTTAAAGAGAGATACTTCAGATTTACTGTATAAAGATATCGTGGGGCTTTAATGCAACAGTATATTATGTTATTTTAGACATGTTCCAACTTTCATGTGCACAAAGCCAGCTACATACATTATAACGTATCCGGTTCGGCGAAGTGCTGTAAATGCGAAAGTGCCTTAAACCTGCATTCTATCTGAATCATTCTATCTATCCAGCAGGGGCGAGACAAGCGGGTTGCAAAAGGAGGTGGGTTTCTGTAGAAGTGTATGAGAAAGTGACCCACTTCTCACTTGATTTATTACCTCAGTAAACATTTTCATAATGAGTTTATGGTCTCAATCGCTAGTTTTAAGTCTTCTGCATAAAGAATGATGTTCATTTTTTTTAATTATGGTCTCGTTGATTTTGAAATTGGCAATAAAGCAGGAGGTGTTTTAGGGCGTGGCTATGATGTGATCGACAGTTTGCTAAATCTTAAACTAAATCTTACCACGAATTATGTAGGCTAGCTTTCAGCAGCAGTTGCATCCAGATTGCCAGTGTGTAATGTAACGTATAGCGTAAGCAGCGTTGCCAACTCTCAGCTAACGTCAGAGTCAGATATCGCCCAACAGTCTACGGCTCGTCCCTCACTCCTCCCTCTCGTCTCAAATCGTCACACCCACAACCAGGATGGCTGCGCCCGTAATGGCAAACTCGACGTCTCAAAGCAGATCTCCACAAACCAATGGGTGACATCGCACATGCTCTGTCCATTAATATTTACAGTCAATGGCTCAGCCCCAACCAACACCTTTGGGATGAGCTGAAACACTGACTGTGAGCCAGGTCTGATGCTCTTCTGGCTGAATGGGAGCAAATCCCTGCAGCCAGGTTCCAAATATGTGTGAAAAGACTTCCCTATGACATTAAACTTCGGTAACATTCAGTTTAAATCAGAAAAGGAAGGTTAAGACAGCTGAGTTCAATTTAAAATAAACAATATATTTCCCTCCAGGATAGATGGATACAGATTACGTGTAGGGGTTTTACACAGATCCAGATTAAGACTTAAGCCCGAGACACACCAGGGCAATAATCGGCTGTTGGACAGTCTGGCGAGGTCAGTGACTCAAATCTGTTCGGTGTGTCCCGTGCCGTCGTCCATCTGGGGGGCTGTCGGCGTTCATTTTGGCCGACCTGACATGTTCGGTCGGCGGCAGGGCCGTCGGGACTCACCCGGAAATGACGAGCGGAATGAGGTGACTAGAGTCTTTCAAAATCTGACGAAAATCTTCTAAACTGACCTTTGTTGATCTGAAATGAAGACAGATTCAGCAACTGCATGGCCTATTTCTCGCTTAGAACGCTTAAAACTATTTTAGTACAATATGAGATTGTATTCTGAACGGCCGCCATGACAGTCCTGCTCTGAATTTCCGGAGAAAGCAAACCCATGTGACGCGTTCGTCCAATCAGCTGCCGGTTTTCATTTCTTGGGCAACATTACAGATTAGCGCCGCCTGCTGTTAGAGAGATGTATTACGTCTTGTCTCCTCTCGTCTTTTTGGTCTGTTCTGTGGCAGTTTTTTGGACCTCGGGGAGGCGACTGATCATATCGACGGGGTTTTCTGTCAACGGTCGCCCATCGGCTATATGTGTCTACACCATTAGGCTTCCAGGTTTCACTGACACATCACTCTAATCCAGATTCCATCTCCAACCCTCCAGCTCCTACTCACAGCTCAGTTCGATCCGGATGAAGTCTTTGATGCCCAGGTTTTCCAGGAACACGCCGGACGAGGCCGTGGTTTTAAACAGGAAGGAGATATCTGCGCTCAGCTCTCCGTGGAAGGTGGGGAAGTGGAGGTACGAGGTCTCCTTGTCGAAAAACGCAGCGTTCCAGAAGTTCTCTGAGAAACATGATGATGAAAACACTGTCAAGATCTTCAATTGAAAGTTCTTCAAAGTAATAGTGCTTTTATTTAAGTAGAACATTCTTGAACACTTTCCACCTCTGCTGCAAAGCTAACGTTAGTTTAAGTTAGCTGGCCGACTAGACAAGGAGGGACTTGAAATCCTCTCTGGCTTTTTTATTTTTATTTTGAATTTGCGAATTATACAATTATAAAAACTAATTTAACTTCATTCTTGGTATGGCCGAGGTTTTGCAGACATCACTGCAGTGCCAATAAAATGATGGTAAATCACACCCTCTTGTGTAATATTTCTTAAATAGGAATTGAGAGGCGAAGGTCCTCCACTTCCGGTGGATCTCACGGGACCTCAATTCGGAAAAAATATGTTTGGAAGTGAACGGGGAGAGGCAAATAGTTTTCATGGTTCAAGTTTTTTTCACTTGTATATATATATAGTGTATACAGTACACTGTTTCTGTGATAGGGAACGGTTTCATACAAAGCTGGGATTCTTTAGGATAGGAAGATTCTTTCCTCTCCATCATGTGTAACCAAGCAACCAGAGCAAGCCTTACCATCTCCCTGACAACGGAGCGGTCCCACCCTGTAGGCGGCCTCTGACACGGGCCTCTGGATGTCACCCAGCACCAGAGACCTGACAGGGAGGCTCTCCTCATGGGTGAGCAGGCCCGAGTCTTCAGCCCTGCAGGAGGAGAGTGAGGGAGGGAGGGAGGGGGAGAGATAAGATAAGAAAAGAAAACCTTTGTCTGTTACGAGAAATCTCTCTTTGACAGGGCAGTCTCAAATGACAAAAAAATACATAAAAGATACATAGAAACAGTGTAAAGGGGAGGGAGGATGGAGGGGAAGAGCAAGAAGGAAGAGAAGGAATAGGAGGCGATGGGCGGGTAGAGGAGGAAGGAGTAACAGAGGAAGAAGTAAAATCTGAAATCAGAAAAAGGTTTTTATTGCCACAATAAGATACACTTATGTGGAATTTGGCGTGGTGAAAGGTCCATACATGAACAGACAAACAAATATATTAAAGATGAATATGAAATGAACAATAAATACAGGAAAAGAAATATAGCATAAGAAAAAATAGGCTGAATGGTTTGAGTGCAGGATTTACAAAGATTATATTGTATGTGGGCAGATTACAATTTCAATACAATTTCAGAAGAAGGAGAAGAAGAATTAGGAATTAGAAAGAAAAAAAAGGAATGGGAAAGAAGGGCCGAGAGGGTGAAGGGAGACGAAAAAGGAGAAAGGGGAAAAGAAAAGTACAATGAGGAGAAATAGGGAAAAGGAGGAGAAGAAAGAGAGAAAGAGAAGGGAAGAAGAAGACTATGAGAAGGATAAGGAGGGGAACAGATGAAGAAGCAAAGGGGAGATGATTACAGAACAAGAGGAAGAGATTAAAAGGGGAGGAGGAAGAGGAGGAAGAAAAAGGGGAAGAGATGAAGAAACGAGACAGAGGGGAAGCAATAATGAGGGAGGAGAAGAAAGGGTGGAGGACAAGGAGAGGAAATAAAAGAATGAATGAGGGAGGAGTAACAGAACAAGAAGGAGGAGGAGTTAAAAAAGAGAGTAATTGCAAAAGAAGAAGACATGGAAAAAGAGCAGAAGCCTGAAATTGCGGTGTGACTGCTGGATGTTGAAAGGCTGACGCTACCCGGAATGTATGAAAAAGGTGGAACATTTTAAAGTCTGAATGGTGTTTCTCTGTGAATGTATGAATGAGTAGATAGCAGTTGAAAACGTAT
The DNA here is from genome assembly GCF_004354835.1 of Perca flavescens. Taxonomy (NCBI): domain Eukaryota; kingdom Metazoa; phylum Chordata; class Actinopteri; order Perciformes; family Percidae; genus Perca; species Perca flavescens. The sequence continues at coordinate 2,402,600 of NC_041342.1, forward strand.
GAATTTGTGTCAAATTGGATAATTCTGGGGAACATTTCCCTGAAAACGTTGAATATTTCAGAAATTGTGAAAGTTAAGGAAATGTTGTATAGAAGCAGGAATCTCATAATCGTGCTGAACGTTTTGATGTTTGAATGAAGTTTCTATGTTGAAAAATGTGGAAGGAGTTAATGTGCAAAAAAGAGTACGGGAAAATAATAATATATACGTAGAAGAACATTTGTTTTGAATGCCTTCAGCATTCACACCAATAAAGGAGCAAGAGAAGGAACCATTCAAAATAAAGAGACAGAAGCAGAAGAAGTGGAAGGAAAAGAGGGAAGACATTGATATAATTAGTTAATAATGAGTAATAGTATACATAATAAGAACAAATTGTTATTGGTCAACTTTGACATAAATGGTGATAATTGGCCAGCTGAAACATGGGAGCAAATTGTTCTGCTGAATTATAACAGTACTTTAATAAGCTGACACAACCTGTGCAGCGTCTTAGACAATTTTTCAGGAAGACGTTTTAATGGTGAGCCAGATGGTATCATAGCCACCCTGACACTCAACACTCCATCTATGCCAATATCTGTGACAGCTATTTTCCGAAAGAGCACTGCAGACGGACAGCCGAGTGAGCAGCTCTGTCCATTTACACCCGTGTTCAGATTTATGCGCCTCCTATAATCTACATGTCAAAGTGCTTGTCAGGTGAGAAATTTTCCATTCCATTTCCACATCCTCACAGCACTCTGAGGATCTGATGGATGGTGTGTAAAAACAGTGTCAGCATCCAACAGTTTCACACTTTGGACCGAGAGACGGTAGAAAAATGGAACTGAGGTGGGATGAAGATAGCAGGATGGGTCAAACTGCATAAGATGGACAAACAACCGTACACATTTCTTCCCAGTCGATCTCTTTTTCCCTCAAATGTGTTTCCTACAGGTAGAGAGGTTCTGATACCATGTTTTCCTTCCCGATACCTGAACTATCGGCCGATACTGAGGACTGATCTGATACCAGCGTGTCTTATATTTTATGATGTTTTAAAGGTCCCATGGCATGGAAATTTCACTTTATGAGGTTTTTTAACATTACTATGCGTTCCCCCAGCCTGCAAAGTCAAGTCCACACCCCCAACATCCACCTTTCCCCCCTCTCTCCTCCTCAATAGCTACAGACACAGAAATGGCACATCCTAAGGAAAGCTCATTGTGGGACTGGCTCTAGTGGCTGGAATTCTGCACCAAGGCTGAATTTCAGGAAAGAGACTTCAGATACAGTATTAGGGGACCATATAAAAGGTCTATAGTAAGGGGACCACTAAGGTCTATATAAAGAGACTTCAGGGGACCACTAAGGTCTATATAAAAGAGACTTCAGATACAGTATTAGGGGACCACTAAGGCCTATATAAAAGAGACTTCAGATACAGTATTAGGGGACCACTAAGGTCTATATAAAAGAGACTTCAGATACAGTATTAGGGGACCACTAAGGTCTATATAAAAGAGACTTCAGATACAGTATTAGAGGACCACTAAGGTCTATATAAAAGAGACTTCAGATACAGTATTAGAGGACCACTAAGGTCTATATAAAAGCATCCAAAGAGCACCATAAAATCTGGTTTATAATTAAATTAAGGGCAAACATATGATGTGTGTCTTTGTGGTATAGACAGGTGATGTTTTGTGTCTGCCTAAGAGAGGTCCCAGGCTCTGCCTTTAAAACAATGCAGTCTACTACATCAACACCAATGGTCACAAAAATGACTAGAGTGAAATCATCACCCTTATGACAAAATGATCAACAACAGCAGTCAAAGAAATGTGCAAATTATCAGTCAAACCTGAATGGTTTGAATCTGTTAAACCAAAATGAAAACATAAACAAAAGCACTTATATTTGCATATACAGTAATAATAACCATGTCTATATATGTATTGATTTCAGTACCAGTCCATGCGGTCAGCGTCACAGTTGCAGTAGTGTTGTGGGTCCACGCAATCGCCCTGCAGGCCGCAGACACACTGCTGGCTGCCTGGATGAGCTCCGCCCCAATAAGTCTGCACACGACCGGGACCGGGACCACCAAGCCACCAGCTGAACGGAGAGCCCTCTGAAACACACACACACACACACACACACACACACACACACACACACACACACACACCCTTAATGTAAAACTACTTTCTATTGTACGCTTCACTAGGTCAGTCTCACAGGCACTCATTCCAGTTCCCCCATACAAAAACAACTATGGTCAGAAATCCTTGAGAGATGAAGCTTATTTTTACTGGTCAACACTCTGTGAGACCATTACTAACAAAACTGCACAGAAGTGCAGCCTCTTGCCCCCATCCATGATCAAACAAGAGATGCTTGCAGGACACAGGCATAAGTTACACAGATGCACTCTCAATGGAAATACTGTAAGCCGTATCGTGCCCTGAGTTGAACAGGGTTGTGAGAAAATAGCTGAGTGCTGTATGGAAAGGGTCCCTATCTCTCAGCCTCCTGAGATCCATCCCGTGTTTGAAGCTGGGGGATGTTTGCCAGCTCCTATCTCTAACGCTGAATATATTGTTTTTTGGGTGGAGGGCGATAATAGTATAAAGTAAAAAATGCTTTTCGCATTGTGAGAGTGCGTAGGTGGAGAGGAGTGAGAGAAAGTGATTGGAAAGGTCTCTGTTGAGTCAGCGCTTCTTTATTTCCCCAGAAAGCAGCAGGGGGTTTATAATGGAACGTCTATACCATTCTTCCTTTTCAACCACTTTCACTATTTTCATCCATCATTTTATTACCCGGCCCCCAAAAAGTTGCTTAACCACTCAAATTCTTTGTAGTTCCACAGGAGAGAAGAACTTTGAGGATGTGTCTTTGCAATCAATAGTTGTATGCATGTCCACTGGATAACTGGTTATCAAAATAAGGAACTACTTAAAAAGTTTAATTGTTATCCAACTTGTGGTTGATGACTTTTTTTAGTCTATTAACTCATCAATTATCTGACTGATTATTTCAGCACTATTTCCTGCTCAAATAGTCATACAGCGACAGTAAGAGTCTAGCCAATGTTTGGCAGGTATAATGCTTATCTGACACCGTAGATTAGCGGGTTAGCATGCTAACATTTGATGATGAGCACAAAACACAAAGTACACCCGAAGCTGATGGGAATGTCATTAGTTTTGCAGGTATTTGGTCATAAACCAAAGTATCGGTCAAAGTCCAATGGGTCATAGCCTGGCATCGCCAGACTTATTCACAAATACGTATACTGGAACCTCTTAGTTGGTTTTCCAAGATTTCGATTTCAAAGGGGCGTTATCAATGGGCACAGACTGAGGGGGCTTTCACACCTACCTCGTTTGGTCCAGGCCTTCGGACTTTTCAGTTTGATCCAAACCAAAATTACAAGTGTGACCACGGCCCGGACCAAACGGCCGAAATTTGGTCTGACCAAAAGAGGTAGTCTCGGTCTGGATCAAACTGAACCATAGTCCGGTTCGTTTATAGTGTAAAATCCTTTTTTGGATGGTTAGGACTTTTGGACAAAATAGAGGAAGCTCTGGCAGGCTCTTGTGATATAAAACGGGGAAGCTCCTTTAAGCTAGCTGTATCCATGGTGAAAACTTTGAATATTGAGTTGTCTATTTAAATAACTGGAAACCATATTCCACTCTAACCTTAAATTTGATAAACAATACAGAGCAACAAACAATCCACTTGATGTGGAAGCTAAACTCTTTTAATCTCAGAGGAACATTTTATGTAGCTTTTATCATTCATTTTATTCTTTGAAGTCCCTTAACTTTTTCATTCAATTGCTCATTTTATGGGTAGGCATAGGTTTGGATTTTAACAATTCTGATTCCAATTCTTCCTTTTGAGTCCGATTCTTATCGATTCTCGATTCCAATTCTTTGAGGGGTGGAGTTTAAACGGGTCACATGCCTATTTTCACAAATAAGAAGAAAGTTGAACAAATGAAAAAAAAAATCTTTTGACTGAACTTTTTTTCAGGCCAAGTCATAAGCTGTTCACATCTACCTATACAGATAGCACCCCTTTTGCTCAGTGCTTAGTGTGTAGGCCACATGAGAGAGTGTGTGAAGGTGAATGTGCTCAGAGCAGACAGCTGTCGGCTATCAGAGCTGAGAATCCATCAGCAGTTTACTTGTTAAGTGGTAGTAGATGTACAGTGTAGGTTTCTGTTTGTCTCTGAATAAATGATGCAGAAAGAAAGTTCCCGTGTCTCGCTTCTCAACATCACAACCAAAAAAAAAAGAGGGCCAGTAGGGGAGAGCAGCAGTCAGTAGGAGAGAGTAGCAGTCAGTAGGAGAGAGCAGCAGTCAGTCAGTAGGAGAGAGTAGCAGTCAGTAGGAGAGAGCAGCAGTCAGTAGGAGAGAGTAGCAGTCAGTATGAGAGAGCAGCAGTCAGTAGGAGAGAGTAGCAGTCAGTAGGAGAGAGCAGCAGTTAGTAGGAGAGAATAGCAGTCAGTAGGAGAGAGTAGCAATCAGTAGGAGAGAGCAGCAGTCAGTAGGAGAGAGCAGCAGTCAGTAGGAGAGAGTAGCAGTCAGTTGGAGAGAGCAGCAGTCAGTAGGAGAGAGTAGCAGTCAGTCAGTAGGAGAGAGCAGCAGTCAGTAGGAGAGAGTAGCAGTCAGTAGGAGAGAGTAGCAGTCAGTCAGTAGGAGAGAGCAGCAGTCAGTAGGAGAAAGTAGCAGTCAGTATGAGAGAGCAGCAGTCAGTAGGAGAGAGTAGCAGTCAGTAGGAGAGAGCAGCAGTTAGTAGGAGAGAATAGCAGTCAGTAGGAGAGAGTAGCAATCAGTAGGAGAGAGCAGCAGTCAGTAGGAGAGAGCAGCAGTCAGTAGGAGAGAGCAGCAGTCAGTAGGAGAGAGTAGCAGTCAGTTGGAGAGAGCAGCAGTCAGTAGGAGAGAGTAGCAGTCAGTCAGTAGGAGAGAGCAGCAGTCAGTAGGGGAGAGTAGCAGTCAGTAGGAGAGAGTAGCAGTCAGTCAGTAGGAGAGAGCAGCAGTCAGTAGGAGAGAGTAGCAGTCAGTAGGAGAGAGTAGCAGTCAGTAGAAGAGAGCAGCAGTCAGTAGGAGAGAGTAGCAGTCAGTTGGAGAGAGCAGCAGTCAGTAGGAGAGAGCAGCAGTCAGTAGGAGAGAGCAGCAGTCAGTAGGAGAGAGTAGCAGTCAGTAGGGGAGAGCAGCAGTCAGTAGGGGAGAGCAGCAGTTAGTAGGAGAGAGTAGCAGTCAGTAGGAGAGAGTAGCAGTCAGTAGGAGAGAGCAGCAGTCAGTAGGAGAGAGCAGCAGTCAGTAGGAGAGAGCAGCAGTCAGTAGGAGAGAGTAGCAGTCAGTAGGAGAGAGTAGCAATCAGTAGGAGAGAGCAGCAGTCAGTAGGAGAGAGGAGCATTCAGTAGGAGAGAGTAGCAGTCAGTAGGAGAGAGCAGCAGTCAGTAGGAGAGAGTAGCAGTCAGTAGGAGAGAGTAGCAGTCAGTAGGAGAGAGGAGCAGTCAGTTGAAAAAACTCTGACACAGAGAGAGGGTGCGAGAGGACGGAGAAGCCCGTTTACAAACCAATTAGTTGTATCAGCAGATGCAGCTCACGATGATGACGGAAGGACATAGCATGAACCTTGGTCCGGACCTTGGTTCGGACTTTTAGGTGTGAAAACCCCCTAAAATGCCTCTGGAGTAATCGAATAGACCTACAACCAATCAGAGCAATGGGGAGGCGTTTGGTCTGTTGTGAAGCAGGAAAAATGGCTGCCTGGTCACAAACTTTCTCAAATTACAGCTATATATATATATATATATATATATATATATATATATATATATATATATATATATATATATTCAATACAGTAACATAATCTTGATTTATATTTGGTCAGGACCGCCTAGTTTGACAGTTTTGTGAGCCTGGTGCGTCAGGCTGGAGGTAGTGTGCCAGGTCGGTAACTACTGTACGTTTGATAAGCACAAACTCCTCTGTCAGTCATTGAATTTAAACCCGCCCCATGTTTGGCCCGTCCAGGTCCTGGCCCCCTGGTCATCTGACTGAATGTCAAGGGGGTGGACAGAGCAAATGAAACATGAGCTTGAAGATTTGTCTGGTTTCCAGGCTAGTGGATCACCAATGTTGTCAAAATTCATCCTGGCAGGGGGACATTAATATTTGAACCAAATTAATGGCAATCCATCTGATAGATGTTAAGAAATTTTGGTCAAAATAACAAATGTCGACCTCACGGTGGCAACAGAGAAAAAATAAGAGGATCACCAAAGTCAGCTAGATTCACCCTCTGGACACAATGAATGTCTGAACCAAATTTCATGGCAATCCGTCCACTAGTTGTTGAGATTTTTCAGTCTGGACCGACCGAACGACAAACCCAGAGCCATACTGCCAGCATGGCTAAAAACTGGATGTTATCAAAGCTGTGCTCTATTATAGCTGTGTCTCTTCACACTGAACAATGTTTTTTCTTGTATGTAGACTTGCATGAGAGTGAAAGTTGCATTAACTGCTACCAAGACATATGCAATGGAACTTGGTGATCAAAGTAATCACCTCTGAGTCCATACACGCACAAGAACCATATGACTAAACAAAGAAAACAACTTTTATTTAACCCCACAAGTCAATTAAGAAGAATTTCTTGTTTACAGTCTTTTCTGATTTAAATGTACACATGAGGAGTATCGAGGGAAAAGGGATGGGAAAAAATTTTATATAGTGCTCTCCCCCGGATAAGATTAAAAGATTAAAAAGATTAAGATGGAATAGGATTATTAAAAAGTGAAATTTACTTTATTCACAAACACAGAATAAAATCAAATCAAATGTCGGGCTCCAGTAGAGTTCATGATAAAAGTTGAAAGATAAAGTAGGAAGAAACTGACTTAAGAATCCTCTATAATCTGTATTTTTTCAGAGTCTATTACAAAATTAGTCAAAATATAAATAAAACAGCAACAGGTATCTGTCTATTCAATAAATAGCTACAGTTAGCAGCCGGTTAGCTTAGCTTAGCACACAGACTGGAAACAGGGGTAAACAGCTACAGTAACCTGGCTCTGTCCAACAGTAAAGTAAATCTGCCCAACAGCAGCTCGAAAGCTCAAGAATTAATGCGCCATATTAACACATATTTAATCAAAGTGTAAAAACAACAATTTGCCATGTTAATGGGGGGCAATGTGCCAAACTATTTATTGGCTCTGATCAGTTGCCATGCAATCAGAAGAGACTCAAGGAAGTTACTGCTCCCAGCCAAGAAACCGTCTGGCACATAACCCTTGTAGATTAAACACACAAGATCAAACGGGTTAATTAATAAGATTTAGGTGCTGGAAGATTCTGTAACCCTCCGACAGAGCCAGGTCAGCTGTTTCCCCGTTTCCAGTCTTTGTGCTAAGCAAACAGCTAATTGGCTGCTGGCTTTAGCTTGGTACACACATGAAAGCGTTATTAATCTTCTCATCTAAATCTCTGCCATTAAAACAAATACGCATATTTCCCAAAATGTCCAACTAAGTCAGTAGTGTAAATACCAGGGCAGGTCCTGAACAGGCTTTACCTGGAGTGTTGAGTAGGCGGGACTTCCTGCAGTGGTAGGACAGTTCCTGTTCGCAGTGCTCTGATTGGCTGATGGCGGCCAATAGCTGCTCCTCTTCAGTCGAGTAGTCAAACTGGACTGAATGCTGGTTTACACCTGGATACGGCCGGACTCTAGTCAGCTCGGTGTTGTTGTGCTGGATCACCATCCATGTGTTCTCCTCTGGTGTCGGATAGATAGATAGATAGATAGATAGATAGATAGATAGATAGATAGATAGATAGATAGATAGATAGATAGATTTTTTGATTATTGTTGATTACTGAACAATTACCTCTATTTCTTTATTTGCATTTGTTAATTATTCATTCTTGTTCATCATTCGTTCATCACTTGCCTTTGCGACAACGGCCATTTGCAATTGGCATCTTATCTTTGGCCTTGGCACTCTCACTCAGACTTAAAGGAATAATTTACGTATTATTTTTCTATTCAAAAGTTAGATGAAGAGTTTGATCTACTTGATCTCTTATTTCTTATTATTTCTTATTTCATATCACGATATTACAATGTCCAAAATTTAAGATGATATCTAGCCTCATATAACAATACGCAAACTACTAACAGGGCTGCAATGAGGATGTACTCTATAATCTGCCAACCTACCCTGTAAAAAAATATTAAATAAATAAAATCTATAATAATTAAAGAGGAAATATGCCCGAATTTTCAAAAATCATACATGTTATTCCTATGGTCCAAAAATATTAGTAGACATAACCAACTCTCTCCCAAATCCAAAAACTAGAGTGCAAAAAACATAGAAACAGAACAGACATTATTATTCAAATCAACGTAGCAGAATGGTCAGAGTGGTGGCCATTTTTGTGTGTACCACTGCCATTGCAAAGAATTGTGCCTGTTGTAGCAGCTGGCTAACTCATTGTATTTCTCTGGTCAACGCACAGTGCTGAGCACCATCTCCATTTGAACTGGTTAAATGACCACAGCAAACAGTTCAATGTCCGTTCTACTCTCATTCTATTTCTATGGCTAAAACTTAAATTTATATAGTTTAACGTCTGGAACTGCTCCATAGAAAATGAAATGGGAAAAATGTTATACAAAGTAGATGACACATAGAGCACCCAGGGGAATGTTCTGATGATATGGGTACATGTTCTATTTCCCAGTCAGTGTCTATGGAGCAGTCTGTGAGACTTCCTTCTCTGGTTTTCGGCTTTGAGAGAGAGTAGCTTTTCTAAGCCATAGAAATAACATGTTGTCATGGTGTTTCTGTTTAAAAGAAAGAGAAGCAGCGATTGACGGATACAGATAGAAAACAAAAAACGGAGAATTGGAAAAAAAGAATATCATCACTAAAAAGATGTATACACTAATTAGCAGTGAGACTTTATTATTCATATCTAAATAATTAAACAAATGACATGACACAGAGGAAAAAAAAGAAGAAAAAGGGGGGATGGAAGATAAAGTAGATCAGAGCATGACGACAGGAGCATCATCTTTTAGAACTATGTAAATTTCGTTGGGTTCTATTTCGCATAGGCTTTGCCCTCTAAGAGCTGTTGCTATTTGGTTTATCACTCGCACATGCGCAGTTGTGAAGATTTATTTTGCGCCCTTGTGCCCTCTACGGGCCTCTCTTACGTCTGCCGTTACTGTATATTACAGATCTCCACCCGAGCTGCGAGGCGTGCCTCGGCCCTGTTCGCCGGGCTGACACCCTGCTGGCCGCCAGCAGTTCTGCACCCGCTTACCGACGGAGGAACTGAAGCGGCAGACGATGGCAGCCGGGCGGACGGTCAGGTAAGGTAACGATACCACCAGCGGAAGGGGATCTCTCTCTTTTTTCTCCTCCGCATCAGGTGGGCTCCCTGCCCACCGCTAAGGTTTTTGTTCTCGACCTGTGTGAATGCTTTGGAAGCGTTCTCCGAACACGGGATATGGACGGCACTAATGTCTCGCTATGCACCATTCACCAGGGTCCAAGGCGGCACGGAAACAGAGTTTCCAGTGGTCCCAGAGCCTGGCCTCCATCCCGCTGACGGAAGCCCACACCGCCATCTCCCTGAGAACGGGTTGCTTCACAGACTGCGTGCATGTTGTGTGCCGCAGTGCAGAACAACATCGCTCTGCTGTCTCTGCCATGACCTCTAAGCCTATAGCTGTCCCCCGGAGTTATATCGACATCTGCCTGCACAGGTCACAGCAGAACATCTGCCTGCACAGGTCACCACTCCCAGCCAATAGCAGACGTGTGCTCCTGGACGGTCCCATTGCCCCTGGTGGGTTGTTTGGACCGCACCTTGGACAGCCACGAGCTGTAGGTAGTGGAGGGGATGCGGAAACACAGATGTCAGCTCAAAGAGACGGCTGCGCCTCCCCAAGCCTTGGCTCCAGCTCCACCTACTCAATGTTCCCTTTATAAATCACAGATTGACTACAAGTGTGCGTACGTGGATCAACCTCTTATCCCGCCCTGTACACGCCCATTTTTAACCATAAATAGTCAATGTAAAGCACCTCGTGAATGCTGATCAGTATGTTAATGACCCTGGCAGTTGTTCTTCGTTACACCGAAACATGCCGAATCATGACGACTGGCGGAGAAAACGGATGTTCGGGAATTGCTGCCAGTTGAATTATAATTTCGGCCTGTTGTCGCACAGCGTATGGAAACCGGATCTATAGACTACCTTTATTCATAAAATCTTCCAGATCAGCAGGCATTAGGGTACTCGGGGACAGCTTTGATATACCAGACGTATATAATAAGATTTAACAGAACTATATATTATATCCAAACAAGCCTTAGTGATGAAGTTGAAGATTATATATTATATTTATTTAAAAAAACACTTAGCTGTCAGCCATTTAAAAAAAAAGCCATTTCAAAAAAAAAAAAAAAATCTCTTGAACCTGCACTTTTATAAGTTTCTTTGTAGCTTTGCTTTTTTAAAGCTAATGTACTTGTACTTACTACTTGTTGTCTAGAGTTTGGACCTTCTCAGTTGAATGCACTTAATTGTAAGTCGCTTTGGATAAAAGCGTCAGCTAAATGACATGTAATGTAATGTAATTTCCCTCTGGAAACAGCCGGTTTCACCCAGAGTGGCGAGGACCTGTATTTGGACCGGGATGGCACGGTTCCGGTGCGTTGCCCTCTCTACTGGACCCAATTCAGTACATAGATCCAAGAGCGCAGCTATATTACTGTTACAGTTATATTAGGGAATTTAAATCGGCATATGAGCCAGTCATTGTCATGGTCCCTGAAGTCTCCTTCTCTCCTGATTCTTCCATTAGCGTAGTCCTCCTGCAGGGCCAGCAGGGCCATCATGCAGCATTACGCACGGGTTCCACGCAGGATTTATATGTTTAGTCTACAACAATTTGTGATTGTTAACACCTTGCTAAAATCACAGCAACAACTAGTGGTATCCCCCACCCCGAGATACAATCTGAAATCTAAATGTAATAGGCAAACCTTTCTTCATGCCGGTTTTGTTATGAACAGTATTAAAGTTCAGACTGATAACGAGGACATTAAGGGTAACGATTGATCGATAGCTTAACAGCTGTATTTCCAGACTTTGACATTTGATGATATATGCACAGTTTTAAAGACAGATATTTAGTTATTTACACTGTATTCTGTATAACTGTGTTCTGCAGTTATCTAATGGTAGGGTATTTGATGATATCCTATATTACATGTAGTCGGGCCATCTCCTCCTCCTGCGCTCCGTAGCGGACAATGTGACAGCGAGACAGCGCTGATTAAATATTAAGAAAGAGTTTTGGTTTAAGATTTGAGTTGGAGGTGTTTATGGAACAGTTATCACTCAGAACAATTATCACTCAATTATCACTCAGTACAATCTTCATGATACGGTGTGAAGAAATGTGCGTGAGGCATTAATACTTCAACATATTAAGAGTAGCCTAATCGTTATTCCCACATGTACTTTCTGCAGTCTGACTTCAGTTCACCACCTCACCATCTGCGTCGCCAATTCCTATTTTGTCTCCAAAATGTGCGTACGCATGGGTCAGAGTTTGCGTGGAGGACCGCACATTCTCCCGTCAAGTTTGTTTTTTATAAATCACAACCTTTGCGTGGGAAGTGGCGTACGCACATTTTCAGCCCTGTTTTGTGCGTACGCCACGTTTATAAATGAGACCCCTGATCCGAATACACATTTCGTTTGCTGACAGAATGACTAGCGACATTATTCATTCAGCGCGTTACGCTTGACGGTGGTTTGCTTTCCAGCGTTGGTGTGTAGAGAAAGGCTTGGACACCACCTTGTGTCCTCAGACACTGCTGGATAATGATTTGGCTACGCTTTTAAAGCATATGTTGCGGCCTTTTTTCGTCATGCCACAAGGACTGTGGAGAGAGATGGGGTTTTGTGCATCCCTTAGTGAAGCGTTTGTTGAAGGGGTCTTATCCGCACTTAACAGCACGTGATGCGCTATTAGACCTGTTATGCCATCGTCTCCATCCTCCTGCACCAGAGTGCCGTGAGGCATGTGCTTTGCATTAATTAATGATGATTTTTATCTTAATTATGGAGCACCTTCAGAATCCATGTGGCAGTGCCTCACAACGTTAAGCAGGCCAGTCATGGAGATAGCCTGTCAGGTTTTCAAGCAAACAATATCATTTTGTCACATAAAAAAACCTGTACAGTGTGAGAAGAAAGAGGAGCTAGTCTATGCTATCTGCTTGTGGATTTTGGTGTCACAAGTGTCATTGACTACATCAGCTTCGTCCTTAACCCGATAGCAACAGCTCTGAGAGGGCGAAGCCTATACGAAATAGAACAAGAGTTACGTATTGTAACTCCAGATTCGTAACTATCGTTATGATGGAAGGATGAGTGTGTGTGTGTGTGTGTGTGTCACCTGTCATGTTGCAATAGACCAGTTGCGGTTTGATTGGTCCGCTGCCATCCACGTCGATATAAAAATGTCCCGACGTGTTGCCGTTGTGCTTGTACGCCTCGCAGGACTGCTGGTACACAGCTGGGAGGAAAAAACATGAATCACATCCACACCAACACATCTGCTGGCAGATATACACAGGAGCTAACTATATAACTAAATATATATTTAATAGCCAATAGAAATAATGGCCATAACTACAAAATAAGATCCAGGTTGTAAAAGATTAAACACAATCTCTCACACTCACTGCAAATGCAAGTAATGTTGTACCCTAAACATTAATATTATAATAATTATTATTACATGTCCTTAATTCAGCCAAACAAATGGCAGGCAACACTACTATGGGTCAGTTTGGTCATTGCCTGTGTTGAATGTTTTGTGTGATTCCTGTTCATTGTTTTTATCGCATTGTGTATGAAGCACTTGCCATTTAAAATGTGCCATACAAATACACTTGACTTGTGTTTATGTGTTTTAATGGGTTTGTACGAAAGAATGTTTTATCTAACGTCATGTTATGTCTCTGTTTGCTCTGCCTCTGAGTTTAAATTATGCAAAAATCTTAATTATTCAGTTCGACACACTGCCTCATTCCAAATGCTCATTTCATCGGTCCCGTCTCACCTCTCTCCCCGTCCGTCTGTCTCCTTATCTGTCTGTGTGTCTCCCTGTCTGTCTGTTTGTCTGTCTGTGTGTATGTCTGTCTGTCTGTGTGTCTCCCTGTCTCCCTGTCTGTCTGTCTGTATGTATGTCTGTGTGTCTGTGTGTCTGTTTGTCTGTGTGTCTGTGTGTCTGTGTGTCCCTGTCTGCCTGTCTGCCTGTCTGTGTGTCTCCCTGTCTGTCTGTCTGCCTGTCTGTCTGTCTGTCTGACTGCCTGTGTCTGTCTGTTTGTCTGTCTGTCTGTCTGACTGCCTGTCTGCCTGTCTGTCTGACTGTTTGTCTATCTGTTTGTCTGTCAGTCTGTCTGTCTGTACTGTCAGTACTGTCTACTGATTACTGATGTGGGACTTACAGCTGTGGCAGGTGGCTCCACTGTAGCCGCTCTCAGAGCAGTTACAGTGGAAGCCGGTCCAGGACTGAGTGCAGCGGCCGCCATGTTCACAGCGACTGGGAGAACACCTGACAGAGAGACAGAGACCAAGCACAGTTTGAATATCTCTTTATTCATGTTTCGGGCTGATTTATTTGCTTGTTACGGCAACTTAACATTTTGGAAACAATTCTGCATCAAACTGTGTCCTACAACACCCCACAAATACAGGATTAAAACACCTCGTGTTTGAAACACATGTACAGGAAAACATCAAATTTACATACAGAAAAAAATTGTGAAATGACAGAGCTGCCCCTAAATGGCACAGCAACCACACCAAGTGGATGAGATGATTGATCGCCATCGGAAACACTTGTCGCGCCTATCCATTTAGAAAGAGCAAAACTCAACCTTTCAAAAAGATAAAACTACTTCATCAAACTAAATGAGCCTCTTATGAAATGCGGCTTCCCATTTCACGGAGAGAAAAGTTATTTAGCAACAGAATGCCTTTCATTTTTTTCACATTAGTTTTTGTGGGAGGTTGATGCAAAAAGAACCTTTCTTCTGTTGAATGGAAAATGATTTCTAATCTGCAGAATATTCACTTTGTAACAGCTTTCACCTTTCCCCAGAGAGATCAAAAGAATCATTTCATTACTCTCTTACTTTAGATGTTGCTTTCATTTTATATAAAAAGGAAAAGTTTTCTGCGAATAGAAAAGGTCCTTTTCTCAGCGGCAGATCTTGATTGAAGCGAGCTGCTCTTCTAAAGTGCTGCCATACTGTCTGAAGAAGCTCTTTAAAGAAATCCAGCAGGAGACTTGACTGAAGTCTGTGTTTATTTATAGATAAATATCATACCGCTGTAAGCATCATGACATCAGTGCTGTGTGGGGGGGGGGGGACCAAGGGAACTGAAGGAGCATGGCAGCCATTGTGAAAATACATTTATTTGACACTGAAAATGAGAAAGACAAAGAAGTGTTGCACTTTTATTTTGTGTTGTTCTTTCTCTACGTAGGCTATAGACCAGTGGTTCCCAACCTTTTTTCCTTGGCGCCTCCCCTACTCATGTCTAAGAAAAGCTGAGACCTCTTTTGTGTCTTTTGATGGAGAAGTTACCTCTTTAAATGGGCTTGAGGCACTCATTGACCTCTTGGATACATTAAACCCCTTCACTTTATGAGTTTTTTTAACATTAATATGAGTTCCCCCAGCTTGCCTATGGTCCCCCAGTGGCTAGAAACAGTGATAGATGTCTCTGCCTTTGAGAAAATGAAAGCTCAGATGGGCCAAGCTGGAATCTTCCCTTTATGACATCATAAGGGGGAAGGTTACCTCCCTTTTCTCTGCTTTGCCCACCCAGAGATTTGGCCCGCCCATGAGAGAGAGAGAGACATCATGGCTTTCAAACGAGCAAAGTGGCAGTTGGTCAAGGCCACACCCCCACCCTCCACCTTGCCCCCCCTCTCTCCTCCTCAATAGTTACAGACACAGAAATGGCACATCCTAAGGAAAGCTCATTGTGGGACTGGTTCTAGTGGCTGTAATTCTGCACCAAGGCTGAATTTCAGGAAAAAGACTTCAGATACAGTATTAGGGGACCACTAAGGTCTATATAAAAGAGACTTCAGATACAGTATTAGGGGACCACTAAGGTCTATATAAAAGAGACTTCAGATACAGTATTAGGGGACCACTAAGGTCTATATAAAAGAGACTTCAGATACAGTATTAGAGGACCACTAAGGTCTATATAAAAGAGACTTCAGATACAGTATTAGGGGACCACTAAGGTCTATATAAAAGAGACTTCAGATACAGTATTAGGGGACCACTAAGGTCTATATAAAAGAGACTTCAGATATAGTATTAGGGGACCACTAAGGTCTATATAAAAGAGACTTCAGATACAGTTTTAGGGGACCACTAAGGTCTATATAAAAGAGACTTCATATACAGTAATAGGGGACCACTGAGGCCTATATAAAAGTATCCAAAAAGCAGCATGTCATGGGACCTTTAACAGATCTACAGGGTGCTGAATGTGGGGGACTTAGGATCTAGGAGTCCAGGAAATGCATGTGTAATGAAAAACAATGGGAGAAAAAGCATTCACATTTAAAAACATCCATTTTTATATTTTAACAGGCTGACATATTTTACAGATGTTTTTAAGCCAGACATCTATAAATGTGACTCCTATGCCTATTTACACCGCGTTTTACTTTAAAGGGACTGAACTGCTAACAGTGCTACAAAGATCATACAGTTTTAAATGAAATGCCAGTTAACACTCCTGTCTAGTTTTCCCTTTGGTGTTACCGTTTATTTTTACCATTAGATTGCGTTCTTGACACAAATAGTTTTGACTTTTTTGAAAGCTCTATAAGTTATCTCATGTAATATTGTAAACTCACTTTTTCTTACAACATTTTTATCTATAAGGATACACTAAATATAATACAACCTCAGTATAACACAATGTATCTCAGCAGCACCACGGACTGCAGCTTCCAAAATAACAATCAGTGGAATCATGTCAATCTAAAACAGTTTTAACACGACGTTTAGCTAAAGGTGGGCATACATGTAACAAACTGGCAACAGTCTGTATATGTGGACTGTATTATATCATTACTGTAACAGGACTTACAATGATACAATTTTTCCATGTTCTATGTGTTCATTAGTCTATTACTCTTGGGTAATCCGCAGCATCAATAGTTTTCATAGGAACTATTTATTTGGTAGAAAGTAATTATAGACTTCCGTTTATGATTAAAACAGAAGTCTGTGCATGAGTAACGACAACCCTGAAGACATATTGCTGTTGATTTTTGTTATTTTGTTTTCAAACCTGTGAGCGCCACAAACAAATCCCATTCAACTCCATGTATGGACGCAGTGCTAGACATCTGACAGATACCTCAAAACCTGTGCACATAATCACAAAACTATAGCTATGAAGATGTTAAACGGACACTTTTAGGTAACACAGCTCAGCTCACAGCTCTGCTCTGCTGTGTCTCTGGTGAGAGACACAAAGACATCCTGTGACCTCATTCTGCTGAGAAAAAGACGATGAGTAACAGTGTTTTTATCCACACTGGTTGCTTTCCATCTTGTGCGAGACCGGCTGGCACCTAAATACATGTTTTAGAGAGCGTGTTTACTTATTTGAATGTTTATTACAGTGTTGTGTGTGTGTGTGTGTGTGCGTGTATTTGCCAAAACCCTGGCAGGAATATTGAAGAGAAAATAGATGACTGTGCAGAGTCTGCAGCCTCCCCCTTTTATTTCGATAAAAGCTCTGACTCAGCAGCCTTACCTCAACTTATCTGTACACTGCTTTAATATAAGAGTACGCTGGAGCCTTGCAGATAAAACACATAGCTTTTTACTTTAAATTCACACTACTTGGTTCTTTTATTATATATATTCAGTGTGTGTGTGTGTGTGTGTGTGTGTGTGTGTGTGTGTGTGTGTGTGTGTGTGTGTCAGGGCTGTAATGAGTGTGTTGGTGAACAGTAATCAAACTCAGTCTAGCAGTAGTGACATCTGATCTCTCTTTGACTGGTGATGAGTTTAACAGTAGGTTCAGTCGATCAGTTTTGCCTAAATTAGTATTAGTGTATAGTCTATTGTACTGATAAGAGCAATTTAAAGTCTAAAGTACAAAATTAAAGTACAAAACTCTAACAGAGTCAACATCTTATCCATTTGTACATCCTCAAACTTAAGGGTACTTAAGGGCGAGCGCTTGGGTTATCTAGAAATAACAACGCATTCTCATGAACTATGATATTGTACGAAAATGTATGCACACTAAAATGTACGATATCATACGAAATTAGGAGACCGCCAGGTGATGCTGGCTATGGACATTGTATCAGCAGTAGTTGGTGATTCAGTTACCTGAAAATAGATGACTGTGAGCCGGGTACAGAGCACTGCGAGCTGCCGGTCATTTTGGAAGCGTTTTGCCGCGATGAAAGTTAAGATCTCGTAGCTTTTTGAACGAATGGGTCATGAAAACAGGCTGAACAACAAAAAGCATATTTAGGCCGTAAACATCCATCCTATAGTCACATTTAGTCACAAATGCCCATGAGTAACTGAATAACAATATTGGTGATGCATTGCACTCAAAATGTAATGGACACAAGTCCACATGGGTTCAAATCACACTTGTGGTAATTTGCGGACACTGAGGTCAGAGGGCCAGCTCCAGCTTGTGGTCCCCAAGTCAAGACTTAAGACTCGGGGGGACAGGGCCTTTTCTGTGGTTGGACCTAAACTCTGGAATGCCCTGCCTCTCCATGTCCGAACTGCCCCTACAGTTGAGTGGTTTAAGGCACGTCTAAAGACACAATTTTATTCTTTGGCTTTTAATTCTTTGTGAGTTATTTGGTCCACTGTGGTGTTTAGTCTTTCTTTTATTCTTTCTATATTTTATATATTTTTTATTAATTGTTTGTATGTTCTGAGTCTTCTGTGCAGCACTTTGGAAACTTTGTGTTTGTAAAATGTGCTATAGAAATAAAGTGGATTGGATTGGATTGTGAGCTCAGTACCAGGATGGCCGAGTGGTTAAGGCGTTGGACTTAAGATCCAATGGGCAAATGTCCTCGTGGGTTCGAACCCCACTCCTGGTATTGTGTTTATGTTCAAGTGCAGGAACATCCTTCTACTATGAATCTGTCATAATGTACTAAATATGGTAATAAAACACAATAGAATAATAACTTCACAGAGCATCAGAGTCTCTACTCACCTGGTCTGGATCAACTGAAGTACGTTCCCAGGAGAAAGCCTAAAGAAGTTTTTTCTCCCGAAAATATTTTGCAAAGCCACCGTCGCTGCATCCGCAGCTTAGTGCCGCCCAAGACGATTGTGATTGGTTTAAAGAAATGCAAACAACCCAGAGAGTTTTTTTTTCCTCCTATCATATAATGTATGTGTGGTGTACCAGACGTTACTCCACAGCTGTGTGGAGATAGGTCTGGCAAGGTGAGACTACTATTTGAACTAAATGTTTAATGTCCATGTAAATGTCAACACCGAGTCCTCAAGGGACTACTACAGCTACTAGCAATTAGAAGAACTAATTAAATGACACAGCTAAACGTTGCTTCATTGCAGTCAGGTCAAACTAACTTGACTGTTAGGAGACGGGACAAAAAACATGGTCTTGTGTGTTAAAGTGACACTTCATTTCAAAAAGAGAGAAGGAAAAGAGATGAGCGACTGTGCTGGAGCTTGTTGCAGAAAACAGTCAGCAACTATATACTGTGTCACCAGATTGTCCGAGTGGTTAAGGCATTGCACTCAAGATGCAATGGACAGATGTCCTTGTGGGTTCAAATCCCACTCCTGGTAAGAGCTTTGATTGGACAGAAACACCTTAACTCAGGAGAGAAAAAGCACAGTTAAAGCTCCTCTGATCATCTGTAATGACTACAATGTGACCTCACCTGTAGCTATTATTGGCTGAAAACATACAGTAGAAACAAGGTTAGATGTCCCCTGTGTTATCTGGGCCATTTAGAACATCCTGTATGATTAATAGACTTGATTTCTGCACTCTATTATTCTAGCTTGGCCAGACCTTCCTACACAGCACTGTAGGGGAAGGTCTGGCTAGTCCACACAGCATTCTGGGATGGGAGAAAAAACGTGCTCTGGTTTATTGGCATTTCTTTAAACCAATCATAATCATCTTGGGCGGAGTCACGGTGCCTCTGCAAAATAGCCTCAGTGATAGTATGTTTCCTGACATTTTTCAGAACAACCGTGGAGAACCGGAACACTTTAAAGCTATAGTGCGTAGTTTTTGTCGCCCCCATGGGGAATTGTAAGTAGGCTTAATAAGTAGTCGGCGCCTCCACATGACACAAGTCTTCCGTGATCGCGCTTCACCCGCACCCCTCCTCCACGCAGTTGCTAGTAGCCAAGGAACACACGTCCATCCATCCATCTTCGTCCGCTTATCCGGTGTCGGGTCGCGGGGGGAGCAGCTCCAGCAGGGAACCCCAAACTTCCCTTTCCCGAGCAACATTAACCAGCTCCGACTGGGGATCGAGGCATTCCCAGGCCAGGTTGGAGATATAATCCCTCCACTAGTAGTCCTGGGTCTTCCCGAGGCCTCCTCCCAGCTGGGCGTGCCTGGAACACCTCCCTAGGGGGGCGCCCAGGGGCATCCTTACCAGATGCCCGAACCACCTCAACTGGCTCCTTTCGACGCAAAGGAGCAGCGGCTCTCTCCGAGCTCCTCACGGATGACTGAGCTTCTCACCCCTATCTCTAAGGGAGACGCCAGCCACCCTCCTGAGGAAACCCATTTCGCCGCTTGTACCCTGGATCTCGTTCTTTCGGTCATGACCCAGCCTTCATGACCATAGGTGAGGGTAGGGCGAAAACTGACCGGTAGATCGAGAGCTTTGCCTTCTGGCTCAGCTCTCTTTTTCGTCACAACGGTGCGATAGATTGAATGCAATACCGCACCCGCCACGCCCGATTCTCCGACCAATCTCCCGCTCCATTGTCCCTCACTCATGAACAAAACCCCAAGGTATTTGAACTCCTTCACTTGGGGTAAGGACTCATTCCCTACCTGGAGAAGGCATTCCATCGGTTTCCTGCTGAGAACCATGGCCTCCGATTTAGAGGTGCTGATCCTCATCCCAACCGCTTCACACTCGGTTGCGAACCGATCCAGTGAGTGCTGAAGGTCGCAGGCCGATGATGCCATCAGGACCACATCATCTGCAAAGAGCAGCGATGAGATCCCCAGCCCACCAAACTGCAACCCCTCCCACCCCGACTACGCCTCGATATCCTGTCCATAAATATTACAAACAGGATTGGTGACAAAGCGCAGCCCTGGCGGAGGCCAACCCTCACCTGAAACGAGTCCGACTTACTACCGAGAACCCGGACACAGCTCTCACTTTGGTCATACAGAGATTGGATGGCCCTGAGTAGAGACCCCTCACCCCATACTCCCGCAGCACCTCCCACAGTATCTCCCGGGGGACCCGGTCATACGCCTTCTCCAAATCCACAAAACACATGTAGACCGGTTGGGCATACTCCCAGGCTCCCTCCAGGATCCTTGCGAGTGAAGAGCTGGTCCGTTGTTCCACGACCAGGACGGAATCCGCATTGTTCCTCCTCAACCCGAGGTTCGACTATCGGCCGAACCCTCCTTTCCAGCACCTTGGAGTAGACTTTACCAGGGAGGCTGAGAAGTGTGATACCCCTATAATTGGCACACACCCTCTGGTCCCCCTTTTAAAAAGGGGAACCACCACCCCAGTCTGCCACTCCTTTGGCACCGTCCCAGACTTCCACGCAATGTTGAAGAGGCGTGTCAACCAGGACAGCCCCTCCACACCCAGAGCCTTGAGCATTTCTGGACGGATCTCATCAATCCCGGGGCTTTGCCACTGTGTAGTTGTTTGACTACATCAGTGACTTCCGTCCGGGAAATCGGCGACAATCCCCGTTATCCTCCAGCTCTGCCTCTAACATAGAGGGCGTATTAGTCGGATTCAGGAGTTCCTCAAAGTGCTCCTTCCACCGTCCTATTACCTCCTCAGTTGAGGTCAACAGTGTCCCATCCTTACTGTACACAGCTTGGATGGTCCCCCTCCTGAGGTGGCGAACAGTTTTCCAGAAGCACTTTGGTGCCGACCGAAAGTCCTTCTCCATGTCTTCTCCAAACTTCTCCCACACCCGCTGCTTTGCCTCTTTCACGGCAGAGGCTGCAGCCCTTCGGCCCGCCGGTACCCTGCAACTGCCTCCGGAGTCCTCCGGGATAACATATCCCGGAAAGACTCCTTCTTCAGTCGGACGGCTTCCCTGACCACCGGTGTCCACCACGGTGTTCGTGGGTTACCGCCCCTTGAGGCACCTAAGACCCTAAGACCACAGCTCCTCGCCGCAGCTTCAGCAATGGAAACTTTGAACATTGTCCACTCGGGTTCAATGCCCCCAGCCTCCACAGGGATGCACGAAAAGCTCCGCCGGAGGTGTGAGTTGAAAGTCTGTCGGACAGGGGCCTCCTCCAGACGTTCCCAATTTACCCACACTACACGTTTGGGCTTACCAGGTCTGTCCAGAGTCTTCCCCCAACCCCTGACCCAACTCACCACCAGATGGTGATCGGTTGACAGCTCTGCCCCTCTCTTTACCCGAGTGTCCAAAACATACGGCCTCAGATCAGATGAAACGATTATGAAATCGATCATTGACCTTCGCCTAGGGTGCTCTGGTACCAGGTACACTTATGAGCATCCCTATGTTCGAACATGGTGTTCGTTATAGACAATCCATGACTAGCACAGAAGTCCAACAACAAACAACCACTCTGGTTTAGATCAGGGAGGCCGTTCCTCCCAATCACGCCTCTCCAGGTGTCTCCATCATTGCCCACGTGTGCGTTGAAGTCCCCCAGCAGAACAATGGAGTCCCCCACTGGAGCCCCATGCAGGACTCCAGTCAAGGTCTCCAAGAAGGCTGAATACTCTGAACTCCTGTTTGGTGCATATGCACAAACAACAGTCAGAGTTTTCCCCCCCACAACCCGCAGGCGTAGGGAGGCGACCCTCTCGTCTACCGGGGTAAACTCCAACACAGCGGCGCTCAGCCGGGGGCTTGTGAGTATCCCCACACCCGCCCGGCACCTCACACCCTGGGCAACTACGGAGAAGAAAAGAGTCCAACCCCTATCCAGGAGTATGGTTCCAGAACCGAGACTGTGCGTAGAGGTAAGCCCCACCAGATCTAACCGGTAGCGCTCCACCTCCCGCACCAGTTCCGGCTCCTTCCCCCCCAGAGAGGTGACGTTCCACGTCCCCAGAGCCAGCGTCTGCCGCCCGGGTCTGGTCCGTCGAGGCCCCTGACCTTCACTGCGCACCCGACCCCAACGGTTCCTCCCACAGGTGGTGGGCCCATGGGCTGGAGAGATGGGAGCCACGTAGCTTGTTCGGGCTGTGCCCGGCCGGGCTCCGTGGCAAACCCGGCCACCAGGCGCTCGCCGACGAGCCCGCCGTCTGGGCCTGGCTCCAGACGGGGGCCCCGGGCTTCCTCCGGGCAGGGTCACTCCATCTCTACCTTGCTTCTTCATTGGGGTTTTTGAACCATTCTTTGTCTGGCCCCTCACCTGAGACCACTTTGCCTTGGGAGACCCTACCAGGAGCACAAAGCTCCAGACAACACAGCCCTCAGGTTCACAGAGACACACAAACCTCTCCACCACGATAAGGTGATGGTACGGAGGATTTTAAAAAACATGATGGACTCTACAGAAGAGGTCATTATCTTCACTGGAGTTTCTGCGCGGGAAAGTCGCCGGACGACACCAATTTCTTAACACAGCCATACTGACAAATACAGAGAGAGTTTTGTGGAGTCAATCTCCCTAGTCTTAACTAGCTTTGTAGCAACTCATTTGGCAATGGCTTGAATGTAAAGGATGTGGCTGACAAGGTTGTTATTTCCCTCATTCCCCCGGTTGTTCACCTCTACAGGAAATGGATGGACTTTTTGATCATGCTGCTTGCAATGTGAAGAACTGAAGTAAATTAGATCTGACTGTCGATTCACTCCAACCCCTGCTACAAGACTGACGGGTCAAGTCTATTAAATGCATGGAAAATGCATTATATTGTACTCATTGAATGAGGTTGCATTGCTATAATGTCTGCACAGAGACACATTAACACAGAGTTAAAACCCTGCCTTGAGGTAAGAGAAGCGTATGGAAGCTGCGTCTGTAATTCCATTTTCCTTTCAACTTTATATCCCATGATCCTCAAATTTCATCAACAGAGTTACAATGAGAGCGTACAGTGGGAGCCATGATTTCTCTCTCGTTCTGTTCCACTGCAGATCTGTGCAAGAACTGAATTCTGCTGGATAATAATCTAATAAATGTAGAAACAGGAGGATATTTAATTAAACCCACTGGCGCAAATTCTCCTTCTCTGGTATGTGTGTGTAGCTGTATTCATATATATTTATATATATATACACATAGGCGGGTATATGAGTGTGTGTCTGCTGGTTTATAATTGTTATAATAGTTCCTTTTATTGGGCTTTTTGGCATGACACTGTGACAGCAAGCAATTGGTTCTGCTCCACATGACTTACTCTGTTGATGTGAAATAACTACAAATGACTCTTACGGAGACGGAAATGGAAATTATGACAAACATCAAAGATGAACTGAAAATTGTGATATTTTCCTATCATCTCTTTTTCGGCTCTAGCGGAAGTGATGACGGTTGGTCAGTTGGTCGGACCATCTCTTTGGTCCAAACTGAAATATCTTAACAACTGTTGGATGGATAGCCATGCAACTTTTAACAGACATTCATGGTCCCCAGAGGGTGAATCCTTCTGATTTTGGTGATCCCCTAACTAATTTTCTAGCACCACCATGTAGGATTGGGCATCGAGAACCAGTTCCAACTTGGAATTGTTTAAAAAATTACGATTCCATTTGTTTGTTTATTGGAATTGTTCGGAAAATTTGGTTTTGAATCCGATCATCGGTTCCAAATTAACAGCAGTTGCCATATTGCCAGGATTGTTGTGTTGCAGCCATGGAGCACAGTAAGCGGCGTTCTAGTGTGGCTTTTATTTTTACATTGAAAAAGCCTGGTAAAACTGCGAACCACCATTGAATCAAAATAAAATGTTCTTCTTATCTGTAAAATAATCATGTGACCCGTTTCAACGCTCCCTCAAAGAATCGTAATCGAGAATTGATAAGAACCGGAATCGAAAGGAAGAATCAGAATTGGAATCAAAATAAACGATGCGCCATCTGGTTGACATTTGTTGTTGGGGTTAGGGTTATGTTGAACTTCTCAACAACTATTGGATGGATTTCCATGACATTTGGTCTACACATTCATGTTTCCCTCAGGATGACACATTGACATTAGCATTTGGCTCAAAGCAATGGCAGTAGGGGGGCGCTAGTGAGCGAGCAATGGAGTAGCTTTGTTTTGCGGAGCTCTTCAGAACATTTTGTCATTTAACTGTTATTCTGGCGCAATATTGCTCACTAACCGATGGGAAACAAAACATGTCAGGTAGAAACACTAAAAGTCGAAATACTAACTAACCGGGACCTCGAGTGACTCAGGTAACCCTGCTATGGCGTCTCCGACAGCGGAAAAGCCCGACGGATATCACAGCCTTTAAAAATGAACTCTTGTCATCGCAACGTTCAGACTTTGTGACTGTGCTTGAAAGTGAAATGTCTAGCATTAAATCGGAGATACAAGATCCAAGATGGAGCTCTCTAACTTCAAGGCTGCTATAAAAAATGAGGTGACCGCGATGGGGAACACCATGAAGGAGATGGAGAGGGGACTTTCTGGATGCTCAGATGACATTGTGGCTCTACAGCGCACTGTACAACAGCTCTCAACACAGGTAACTGCCTTACAAGATAAATGTGAGGACCTGGAAGGTAGATCCAGGCGCAATAATATACGAATCGTTGGGGTGCCGGATGGACGTGATTGTAGCACAACTGCAGTCTCCGTGTTGCTGAAAGAAGCTTTCCAGCTGGAAAATGCCCCTCTATTGTATAGAGCACACCGGACTTTACAACCACCACCGAAACAAGGGGCCCCACCTAGAGCCATCGTGGCCCGACTTCATTACTTCCATGACTGCTCCAATATCCTACGTCTTGCCAGAGAACGGTGGAGGGTGAAGGTGAACGACATAACTGTCTCGGTCTTCCCGGATTACACAGCAAGAGTTGCCCGTGCACAAGCAGCATTCAACGGCATTAGACAGCAGCTGCGTGGGATTGACGGGCTCCGGTTTGGCATACTTCACCCGGCACGTCTTCGTATCACTCACAATGGAGTGGAGACATTTTTCACAGTACATTTCCCAGTACATTACAAGGCAAGAGACAACTACTGACCGTTAACTGTCTATCACTGAAGAGGAGGATTTTACTTTTAGTCTTTACAAACTCATAAATCAGGTGAAGTGCCATTATGATGTAAATTTAACGTCAGTGCACGCCTATTACTTCGGACTGTTTACAGTAGGCTATACACTATTTCGACACTATCTATGTCATTCAGGTGACAGTTGTGGACATAGATTCAGTGTGTTTGGACTGTGATGTCGTTCTCAAACACGGGGCTACTTATCTCTATAGCTGAGGTGACCTTTCGTAAACTTAATCTTTACACCCATTTGGGCATCTAGCTGTTTCTTCCTTCCATTGGTGTGTACATGCATAAATAACTGAAGGTTAATGTCAGTTTACCAAACCTATATGGAAGTGATTGTTTTACGTTTAGATATCTACGCCTAATAGCTTTTTTGATGTTCTGCTGAGTTTAGCGTTTACGAAAATGGCCTGGTTGATATTTTATTGGCCCTTATGCATCCATGTGTTTTGGCCCTATTTGTAACAAGAGCTTTTCTTCCAAATATGGTATGCTCATGAATATTTAGATGAGCTGTGCGCTGATTGGTTGAGCAAATTGCCATACGCACACATTAGAGATGCACGCTGATTGGTTGAGCGAATCCCCAATACACACACATTAGAGAAGCGACCGAATCTCATATTCCAGACACTGCAATGTTTCCTTACCAAATTCACTTCTGAGACTTTTTTATGTGAGAAATCAACTATATAAAGCTCAAATATGGGCTGTTTTACAAAAATTGATGGCTAATTGCAAATATGGTAAGACTGTGTGTCGGAGGGAAGTTTGGGGTCCCCTGCTGGAGCTGCTCCCCCCGCGACCCGACACCGGATAAGCGGACGAAGATGGATGGATGGATGGATGTGTGTCGGACTTCAGCCCTGGAGCTCTGTCAGAGCACCGGCGTTTAGTAGTCCATTAGCCCACAAAACGGTGACTTCGCTCGGGTATGAAGTGCCGTGGGTTGCCAGCCGTAACGGAGCTCAATCGAGCTCACAGCAGGCCGGGGTCTGTGAAGGAAGGCAGGCCCGGGCGGCGAGGCAGTAACCAAGGCAGCACTTGCCGCTGAAGTCCGACACACAGTCGGACAATATTTGCAATTAGACATACATTTTTGTAAAACGGCCCATATTTGAGCTTTACACAGTTGATTTCTCAAGTGAATTTCAAAAGTGAATTTTGTAATGGAATAGCAGAGATCTGCGTGACCTAGATTCAGAAGACTACCTGATCTCAGGTCAGTTGTGTAGCCTATGTAAATGTTGGGGCGTGACTGTTCTCTTAATACACCCACGGCTGTGACAAAGGTTCCGGATTTTGAGATGCTTACGTAAGCAACTAGCTTTGTTGAGATTCGCCTGTTTTCAGCGGCAGTTTCAAAATATGAGATTTTCATAGTAAAGGGGTGTCAATGGGATTTTGAGCTCATATGTATGTCATATATACCCACTGAACTGTCGTTATTCAACTATGACAGGGTAAAATCGGTTTTGCATTCTATCACCCCTTTAAGAGGCCAGATTATCTCCTACAATGCACAGCTACGGAAAACCAGAAACGCCCGTATTAACGAACTAATCAACAACATTGGTCGCCTTGACTCACAGTTAGCAGTAACAACATCAGCTGAAGACATTAAGGAACGCCTACTCCTCCAAAAAGAATTTGATCTATTAGCCACACTAAAGGCTGAGAACCTTTTGATCAGATCCCGTCATAGGTACTACGAACATGGCGAAAAAACTGGGAGAATTCTTGCTCACCACCTTTGCCAAAGAACAGCAAGTCAAGCAATTTCTGAGATCCGTGACGAATCTGGTACAGTCTGTACAGACCATGTCGCTATTAACTCACGTTTTATAAGGTTCTACCGTAACTTGTATACATCTGAATCTAGGGGATGATAACTTAATCAAATAATTTCTCCAAAGCATTGACATCCCTCATATAGATCCTGCAAAAGCAGCCGAGTTTTGCAGAGAAATTGAAATGGCCATTAAGAGTATACAGTGCAGGAAATCTCCAGGTCTGGATGGATATCCAACAGAATTTTTCAAGAAATTCTCAAACCAATTGGCTCCCATCCTATACTCTGTATATAGTAATTCCTTGTTGGTTGGCTCACTACCCGAAACATTACGGCAAGCGACCATATCACTTATTATGAAAGGCAAAAACAAACAGGAATGCGGTTCCTACTGCCCTATCTCTTTACTTAATGTAGACAGCAAAATCCTTGCAAAAATTGTTGCTCGCCGTCTCGAAACAGTTCTCCCAACTATAATCTCACAGGACCAGACTGGTTTCATAAAGAATTGGTCTGTATAACATCATTTATGGTCCCTCTCCAGCCGACCATCCAGAAGTTGTTATATCTTTAGATGCCGAAAAGGCTTTTGATCGGGTGGAGTGGGACTATTTATTCCATACGCTTGAGAAATTTGGATTTGGGCCAAAGTTTTTATCATGGGTCAAAATTCTATATAGCTCACCGTCAGCGGCGGTACGCACTAATAATAATATATCACTATCTTTTTCACTAACACAAGGGACAAGGCAGGGGTGCCCTTTGTCCCCCCTACTTTTTGCAATTTCAATCGAGCCGCTAGCCATAGCTTTGCGTAACAGTAAAGGGTTAAGGGTGTTAAGGGTATTACAAGGGCAGGGTTGGAACATAAAACCTCATTATATGCGGATGATATGTTACTTTACTTGTCTGATCCTTTCTCATCTCTTTCCGCAGTTCTTAGTCTTGTGAATGAGTTTGGCAAAATTTCGGGTTACAAAGTAAACGCTCAGAAAAGTGAGCTGATGCCCATTAATCCAGCGGCAAAGGAATCTCCGTTTCTCCATATGGTGCCATTCAAAGTGTGCATGGATAAAATAAAATATCTGGGTGTCTGGGTCACGCACAAATTTAAAGGCCTTTTCCCAGCAAATTTCCCCCGTCGCCTGTCTTCTCTAAAAGTAGACATTGATCGATGGGATCTGTTACCCTTGTCTTTGGCAAGCAGAATTAACGCCATTAAAATGAACATACTACCCAAGCTTCTTTATATGTTTCAGTGTGTGCCAGTTTTTCTAACTAAATCATTTTTTATTTCCCTAGACAAGAAGCTTTCTTCCTTTATTTGGAATAAAAAGAATCCACGTATACGCAAGGCTATACTGCAGAGACCTAAGCAGCGGGGAGGTCTTGGTTTGCCAAATTTTCAGCATTACCACTGGGCAGCAAATATTAAAATGATTTCCTATTGGATGGAGAAGGACGATGCGACAGCCGTACCTGATTGGTTACTTCTAGAGAAAGACTCTTGTAAAGATACCTCATTGTTTGCTTTATTATGCTCAGGGTTGCCATTCTCTGAGCCTATAACCAAATATACTTCTAACCCAGTTGTTGTTCATTCTTTGAAGATATGGAAACAATTCAGACTATCTTTTGGGATCAGTAAAGTGTCATTACTTGCTCCCATCGTGAAAAACTTGTCATTCCTGCCGTCTATGACGGATGCCGTAATCAGTACGTGGCACAAACAGGGGGTCTGTTTGTTTAGAAGCATGCACATGAATGGCTTATTCGCCTCTTTTGACCAGGTAGTTGAGAAGTTCAACATTCTCAGGTCGCATTTTTTTAGATACCTACAGATCCGTAGCTTCTTAACCTCAAATACAGCTCACTTTTCCTCACAGCCACCAGAGACCCTCCTAGATTCAATCAATGACATTACTTCATCCAGGAAGGCAAAGATAGGTGAAATATATTCCTTGATAATGTCATAAAAAATGACCAGCCTTAATTCCCTCAGAGACCAGTGGGAAGTAGATCTGGGTACTGACATCTCAGACTCCCTTTGGTCAAAGATGATACATTCATCTTCAATATGTATGAAACATACTGTTATACAGTTTAAAATTATCCACCGCTTACACTGGACCAAGGTTAAGCTATCACAGTTTACTCCCAATGTAGACCCTATGTGTGATTGCTGCAAGCTACACCGAGCCACTCTAATTTTACATGTTTTGGGATTGTCCTAAATTGTTGGATTATTGGAAACTAGGGATGCACCGAACCAGAGTTTGGTTCGGAATTCGCCGAACTTTGGGCTTTTTTGACGGAGTTCGGGTACTGCCGAACGTTAGAATTTTTTCCGACCGAACCGAACGGTACCAAAGAGAAGTAACGAGAGGTGAAACTCAAGAAAAAGAGGCGAACGTTGTGTTGAGTTTCTGCTCTTGCCAAAGAGTATAGAAGTAACAAGAGGCGAAACTCAATAGAACATTCCATTGCAAACAAAACTGACACGCACCCATGACAAAGCTGCAGCTCCACCATATTGGACTGAACTATCTTGTTACTTCACTACTCTTTGTAGAGTTATGTGGTCGATGTAATGACGTGGTTGGAGCTAGACACAATGCAGTCGCAACCTAGCAACGGCAGTAAGCTGTGAGAAAGTGAAAATGGAACTTGTGAGCAGAAAAAGTGTTGTTTGGCAGTATTTTCAGTCAAAAGAAGGCGATTCAAGTCGAGCTACATGTTCAATTTGCAATACCGATTGGTCTCGTGGTGACGAGGACCCTAAACAATATACAACATCGCCGCTGTTAAGGCATTTGCGTATGAAACCTCCGAAAGAATACGAGTTGTGCATGAAGGAATCTACAGACAGCAGCCAGAATGCAGCAACTTCAGGTACGGCAAAGTAAGGACAGTCCCAGCTAAAAACTTGTGTTAACCAGACCGAGCCTCTCCCAGGCTGTCAGCTGTTCTCTCTGGAAATGAGTCTTCGTACAGCAGGAGCGGAGCGACCGAACGGCCGGCTGCTGCTCGTTAGCTAACGGTAGCTTTCTAATTTCACCCACCCAACATGCCTTCATCATACACTGGTTAGCGAAAGTTTGCAAAACAAAATTGTCACTCATCTGGCGATAGCAATGTACTTTCCTACGATGTGAATAGAGCGTGGGGGCAGCCTACTTTATGGGATTATAAATCTAAAAGGCTAATATTTTGGATATTGGTTGGATCTTGAGATAGGGTAAACATAGGCCTTGTCAAAAATAGTTTTTCCCACTTGTGTGCCAGGCATAATGTTGCCTATTCTTTTTTATTTTTTACAGTTAAAATACAATGAAAAATGCACTGCTGTGGACGTTGTTTACTTCATTAATGTGTTTACTGTGTTAAGAATGGGAGTAGGGTTCGGTTCGGTTCGGGGTTCGGCAGAATCTTAACCAGTAGGTTCGGTATTTGGCAGAACCCCAAAAATCTGGGTTCGGTGCATCCCTATTGGAAACTGATATTTGATATGCTTTCTAGGACCACTGATGAACACTTAGAACCATCGGCTTTTCTTGCGTCGTTTAGAGTGGTGTCACAAAACTTTGTTTTAAATAATAATAAACTAAGACTTCTGTTGTTTGCCACACTGATAGCCCGACGACAAATCTTGATCAGGTGGAAAGATTGTAATCCCCCAACATTTGCGCAGTGGGTAAGGGACATGCTGTATTTTATTAAATTAGAGAAAATAAGGTATTCTGTCAAGGGGTCAGCTGACAAATTTATGTTGATATGGCAACCTTTCCTTAGTCGCCTTGGTGCTTTGGCCCCCGATGACTTTATGGCTGAGTGAAGATTTCGGTACGCAGCTAGCAGTGTTGGACGTGTAGTACTGAACCGTCTGCTGATTATGTCATGGTATTGTTTATTGATCTTTTGTTTTTGTATCCTGTGCTGTCCATGTGCATGTTAGTGCCCCGGATATCAATGTGAATAAGTTGAGTTCTGTAGATCTTGGTTTGTTTTACTTTTGTTACCTTACTTTATTTTATTAATTATTTCTTTACTGTTGTTTTTATTTTCAATATTGCTTAATTTGATCACCCTCTGATATTTTCACGGGTGGGGGGAGGGGGGGTGGGTGTACACAAGCTCAATGTGTCCTCATGGTGAATTGTTAATTTGTTGTAACAAAACTTAAATAAACCATGTTAAAAAAAAAAAAAGCAGTAGACTCTTAGTCTTGTTGGAGTATGTTTTCCAGTTGTTCACCAATTACATTCTGCATTAGAGAAGTGATATCAATCATCCATATTATTATTATTTTCAAGAGACCTGAAAGGTAATATGGGAAGATACGTAGTCTTTTCATGCTCTCTCTCTCTCTCTCTCTCTCTCTCTCTCTCCCCCGCATTGTGGCTCATGGTCTTTAAAAGAGAAAATGTAAGGGCTTTTGTAGATGCCTACAACCAGAATGAAAGTTCCTGACATTAACAGAGAATGGAAAGTAATACATTAGAAGATCAGGTATAACACTGATATCATCACGGTAATTCTAATTGAAACAGGCTCAAGCAAAGCTGATAAATAATGAAAAAAGGCAGAAACACAAGTGAGAATAGCATTTATTATTAAACAGCTGGTGAGAAAATATGAGTGAGAAAAAAAGTAGAGTTTTTGTTACGATATGTAACAGGGCTGTCAGTGATTATGTCACACCTCAGGTCTCCACTGAGCAATAATTCTCCCTTCCTAATGGAAATACTGAGTGTGAGTGCAACATTTTGATTCTTTGTGCGTGTGTGTTTCTTATTTTCCTGGATGTAACACTCAACAACACCGATTCACTTCACAAATAAATTACTGTGCCAAAAAGTCAAAGAAAAGAAAAATTACATTTCACAGATGTGTGTCATATAAAATTGGATCACAAAACAAAGACTCCAGCTATTAGTCTCTGTATCCAGTTGCAGGATATAGGAAAATAGCCACGATGGCAGAGTGGTTAAAAAGAACTTCAGATCCAATGGGCATATGCCCTAGTGGGTTCAAAACTCACTCCTTGTGTATGAGGATGAGATGTGCACAGATATGATTTTCTTGCATGGTGCTACATTTATTGCTGATGGTTGTTTCACAGCCTCTCAGAGAACACTGTGGCATTTTATCAATCATTTGCCATTCAAGATAAACATGTTATGCCAACCTTACACCAAACGACTTTTCAAGCGATTCCACCACCGCAGACTAATTTCCAATATGGGAATAGTTGGCGCAGTCCTGTCGTCTCCATCATTTGGTGTAAGGTGGTCATAAAACTCAGTCCCTGTCAGCCTGGACGTTCAGACAAAATCAAACATGTTTGATATTATCCTAAGTTTGAAGTCTTGGTAGTGAAGTTAAATTGCGTGAACATTGTCAACAACCAATGGTTTCTCTCCAAAAGCTTTGTGAACCATTTTCATTATTTTCTGAGCCCACTATATGGCGTGCTTGGTTTTAAGAGAACGGCCTAAGGCATTGCAATTCAGTGTGTTCTTAACCTTTTGTTGAACAGAGAGCGCCATCTAGTGGGCTCTGAAAATAAAGATAATGCTTCACAAAGCTTCATTTGGCCATCACTACCCTCCAGCACCAAACAGGAAGCAGCAAACAGCTAGAGCCAGTGTTGTTTATGGTTGCTATGGCGCTGAGCTAGAGAAATTGCCGATTTTTAACCCTTCTGAAGCGACCTCTGGGTACTGGAGACATTCATCTGCATATACAAATCTAGTTGTAGTCTTGCAATGTGTGAGCCTGCAAGATCTCCAGTCTTTACATATTATGACAGTCTTTAACGTTAAATGAGATGGTTGTCTTTAGATGTGAGATGTTGTCAGACGTTAGTCTTTTCAAAGTCTCTTCAGAGTCTTGAGAGTGCGACATGAGAGTCGCACCCTCATGGATTCAAATCCCATCGCTAGAATTTATGCCTCCTTGTGAGGTTATCTGTGCAATGACTGACA
The DNA here is from genome assembly GCF_004354835.1 of Perca flavescens. Classification (NCBI taxonomy): domain Eukaryota; kingdom Metazoa; phylum Chordata; class Actinopteri; order Perciformes; family Percidae; genus Perca; species Perca flavescens. Next base: position 2,435,959 of record NC_041342.1, read on the forward strand.
AATTCTGCCACACGGCAGTACCAGGATGGCCGAGCGGTTAAGGCGTTGGACTTAAGATCCAATGGGCTAATGCCCTCGTGGGTTCAAACCCCACTCCTGGTATGGAAGTAAACTTTACTGTGCCAGTTGCAGGAAGTGATGTGAGCTCAGTGTCCTGATTCATTATATGTATTATGAGTCTTCCTTAATGGCACAAAAGTTTCCTAACTAAGAGTTTCTGGCAAACAGCAGCTTTTAGTAAGAAGCAGAGTTTTCCAGTGTAATTGGATTGTGTTGAGTTATTGGTGAGCTGATTGAATCCTTATAAAAGGGCCACCAACAAAATAACAATTAGAAGTTCATTATGAGTCTACTTCAGCAAAACATTGACGTGATGAGACAATACCTGCAGCAGCTGACTGACAATGCTTTGCTTTACTCTCAGACCAAAAACCTAGGAGTCCTAAGGTTAGGGTTACAGCTGTTTGTTTTCTTTCACCCTGACACACCCACCAACCAACAGAGACATAAATACTATATATATATATATATATATATATATATATATATATATATATATATATATATATATATCTCAAAAACTGCACTCCATTAAGCGGAAAATTCCTTTAAGCAGAAAATCTATGTAAATCTGTGCAAAATGTTTTATGCTGAACACCAGGAACCCCTAAACTATTTCTCAAGCTTGAGGCTGTAAACATTGAGAACAACACTTATGGTTAGAACTACAAATTACTTTATCTAAGAAATACAAGCATAAGCACTTCTGCATTAGTGTCTCAGGCTACATTTATATTGCTACGTTTTGGTTTAAAAACAAATCCTTTCCTATGTTTCCCCCTCTCATTCCCCCTGCTCTGGTGTTTCCGAGTCCCTAAACCTAAGACATTTGGAAACACTTCTGACCATTTTGGTTTGGCGCCAACATTTAGCCACCTGATTGGGTCATGACGTCTCGTTCTCTAAGCCACTAACGTTACCAAGGCAACTACCAGCAACTGGCGGAGTCTACATGCTGCCTCCTGTTTATGCCCAGTATACAGGAATATGTTGCTCATATTATGCTTTTTGGCTTTTTCCCTTTCCTGTATTGTGTTATATATCTTTTTTGTGCATGTTATAGGTTTACAAAGTGAAAAAGCCCAAAGTCCCCCCCAAAGGGACTTACCATCTCCAACAGAAAACACTGTTCACAAACTGCTCCAAACAGCTCTATTGTAGTCCAGCCTTTACTTCAGAGACCAACGTGGTCACTTTGTAACACACGTTATAATGCTCGCCTAGCTGCTAGCATGGCACTCCCTCATACTCTGCTTCTGACTGGCTAGTAGTCCTTACCTACCTAGCTACTGTCAGGGAACGCCCTCATACTCTGCTTCTGACTGGCTAGTAGTCCTTACCTAGCTACTGAGCATGTGCAACTCCCAACAAAGATAGAACAGAAGTGAGATGTCTCACTCTGTAGTTAAAACAGAGAGCTCAACACACAGGGTGAAAAGAAGAGCTGCAGCAATGTGTAGTACAACAAAAATATGGTGTTTTTTGAAAATTAAACCACGTAAACCTATTCTGATATAACCTCTAAATACAATTATGAACCTGAAAATTAGCATAATAGGAGCACTTTAAAACCAAAATGTAGCAATATAAATGAAGCCTCAGAAATGGCAGAGAGGGTAACATGATTCCATGGGAGACCAGTGAGATGGGTTTTTGGGGGGTTCTGACCTGTCAATGATGCCACACATGTCGATCTGGAGGTGGCTGTAATTTCCCAGCAGTCTTTGCTGCACCTTCATCAGGTCCACTGGCTGGTTGTCCACACTGAGTAGACGCATGCAGCCCTGGAAGATGTTGAAGGGGTTTTTACATTCCTGACTGTCCTCTTCAGCTGGACAACCTGAGCAGGGAAGAGAATAAGTTATCACGACAACAGAAAGACTGTGCAGGAAGAGACATGACAGCAGGGATATAAAACAGTGATGGGCTTTAAGCAGAAGCCAAGAGAGCTATAGTATATGGATACTATTTATAGAATTGGAAGAGGCATCAGAGCAAACGTGGAATACAACGCACTGTGCTGGTTACTTTGGGTTTAGGTAATGGTAGGGATGTGACGATACACTCAGCTCTCGATTCGATTCAGGATTTGACTTTGTGAGTTGACGATATGATTTTCACAATTTTTTGTAACAGAATGAGCTGCAGACAAATGACTGAAAAATATTCCTTTCTTTCTATACACTGTGCAACAGGTGTGTCGTCCGAGCAAAAGTGACACTGAGATTGTACTTTATCTTAAATAACAAAAATGAAATAGATAGAAAGATAGAAAGAATCTCTTCAAAAAAAGAAGACGTGGTGACGTTTGAAGTCAAACAAGTGAAATCTTTACATTACACCTTTGGATGCTTAAAAACTGCATCACAATTCTTTTTTTTTATCTCAACCGTCTGTAATCCTTACACATTTATATGTTATATTATGTAATAATAATAATAATTCTTTTTTTTGAAGGCAGCTTTCTTTTCTGTATTTTCCAATGGGTGGAATAATGCAAATAGAGGCCAAGCCCTAATCAAATGAATATACCAGTAGTCAATTTAATGTGGAAAAGGAGCTGGTGTAAATGTGTCTGTGCGGTATGATAAGAAAACTAAGGCAGTAAATAACATCCTTGACTGCAACACTGATGAAAAAAAGGGGAGAAAAGAGATGAGATTTAAGAAAAGGAAGCAGCGAGGAAGCAAGTGGAGAAAGAAACATATGTAGCAGAAAAGAAAAAAAGACTGGAAAGACTGAAGAGAGGACAGAAAACAGAAGAAGACAGATGAGAGAGAAAGGAAGGGACAGCATTATTATACAAGGACAGAGTAAAGAGAAATGAGAGGAGATATAAGAGAGAGAGAGCGAGGGAAAGAAAAAGCAGACTTATAACTTTCATTATAAAACAGCCAGGAGCTAAACTGGGCTCAGCGCACACACAACAGTACAGCAGTGTTGACGACTCCAACTGTACTGTATAATATATAAAAATGTTTCAAATACTACTAATACTAATACACATATTTCAGGGCAAATATGAAGAGCTTACTGTAATAAAACCATAGTTAAGCAGTCAGGCTAGAGGATTACTGTGCTTACTGCAACTATAGATTTCATTTTAAAGGGTGTAGTCAGAAAAGATAGTTGTTTTGTATATGAATAGAGACACAGTTAAAGGAACATGCCACCGTTTGTTGAAATAGGGTTATTCACCATCTCCTCTATATTTATATAGGTGGGCAAACACATTTTTGTCTCAGTGCATGCATTGTCTTAGTCCGGCAGCGCTGCCGCTAGCTTAGCTTAGCGTAATGAATGGAATCCTATGTTGCCGTTAGCATGTCGTGAGTAAAAGTGACCCAACAACAACAAAAACAAAACCTAATTAGTTCTTGTGGCCTGCGTATTCACAACGAGTACAAATAGCAATGCAGATTAAGACTAGACGATTTCCTAGGCAGATATTGACTTGGGACTATATTGGGGCAAAGCACAGCCGAAGCACTGCTACTTGGTCGCAGAGATATCACGCAGCACCTGAAAACCTGGGGCGCAATATTTGTTAAAGGCAAAATATGTGCCAAACCATTCTAAAAGTAGTATATTGGTGCTGCAGAGATGTCCCGGCCTACATATCATATCCTAAGGACTGGTTTGGTACAGATCCTCGCAAAAAAAATCACATTATAATCATTTTAAAAAATGCATTTTGAATGAAAATGAGAATAATCATTAAACAAATTAAAATGATAATTTCCTCCAATATAGTGAATCATATCGCAGTCGCAATATATGTCACACTAATCACAATTAGATATTTCACTCATATCATGCAGCCCCTAATTTAAATGAATCATTTAGATAATTGTGCCTAAAAACATATAGAGCGTAGTTTTTTCCTCTGGTGCGTCCACATTATACAAGCCTTCCGTGATCGCGCACAAGGTCACAAGGGTTGAACTTAGTGTCTTCATTAATTCATAGGTGTGTTTTGGGCGTAACTTGCAATAAACCAATCAGAGATCATCTCCCATTCCTTTTAAAAGCCAAGGGCGTTTGTACCTTGGCGCATTGCTATTATGATGGAGGATTTGCACTGTAATATATTTATTTGTAATCTTTTGCATGTTTGTGTGTTGCTGCACATCCTGTGTGTGTGTGTGTGTGTGTGTGTGTGTGTGTGTGTGTGTGTGTGTGTAACAAGCATAGTGTGCATTTGACTAATTTGCTGTTAAAAATAACAATGAAATGCTGTGTTATTCACTTTAGACCACGATTATGTTGGTCAATGGTGCCATCACTTCCCGCTGCCTCAAGACAGTAATACACCCAGAATGCACCTGATAACACCTCCCTGTAAGACTAGCACGCCACTGCGGCGGTCTTAAACAATTGCGTTGGGCTCTGCTCTGCGCTGCGCAGCGGCCCCAAAGCTTTAATTCAAAATTTAAATATAGCTAAACTAACACAGACCTAGTGCAACATTTATTTGAATGACATCATCATCAAGTTTAGCAAAACCTCCTCTTGAATACTGATGTATGCTCTGTTTCAGTTTGGTGCAGCAGCTCAGCGACTGCCACCTTCTACAGTTTGACACCTTTGACATGATTTGATTTTACCCTTACCACCGAAGAAGAGGCGATTCCCTGCGGTGACGGAGTGGCTGGCGTGAGCAACGCCTCCTCCTTCTTCATCCACGGCGATGGTCACGTGACCTCGCCTGGAGTTCAGCTCCACCGCATGCCACTGACCGTCATTCAGAGCTGAACCTGGGAAAACATTGTCATAATTATTATCATATGCATTTTCATTCATTTAGCATTTTACAATGTTTACAAAAAGGGTTAGGGTTGAGGTTTAGATTAGCTATAGGTAGGGTGTAAGGCTAATATAGCTTTTAGTAAGTGATAACAAGAGGTAATGGGTTAGAAATTAATCTAGGCAGTTAAGGGGTTGTGTGGAGGCTCTACGTAGAGCTTATGCCGTAGCCTACGTAAGTGACCTGAAGTCTATACTTGTGTGTTTGTGTGTGTGTCGATCTCTTTAAGAGAATAGTGTGGTAGACCGAGTGAGAGAGTGACGGCAATTAGCTTCGGAGCGAGTAGCGTCTCTAGTGTCATAGAAACAAACGTGTTGGGCAAGTTACTTCCAAAATGTTATACATAATTGATTACTAGTTATTGTCATTTGAGAGTAATTAGTTATATTACAATATACAATACAGTGTAATGCTTTACACTACTTTTGCGTTACTTTTGAGTTACTTTCACCAAAATAAAAGCAGAAGTTTGACTTGGTAGGTAGCTTGTGAATTTAACCACGGAAACAAAGTTTCATCTTCATCCACTTTAATACATCATCATTTATTCATATTATTTTGTGTTATTAATCTGAAGCTGCAAAGTAACTAAAGCTATAAAATAAATAGTTAAGTAAAACGTACAATAGCCTACTTGACTCTGAACTGTGGTGGACTAGAAGTAGCCTAATAAGTAGGAGAAAATTAAAATACTCAATCAAAAGCACCTTACAATTGAATTGAAGTAGCCTACGGTATAGTTACTTTGATAAAATGTAATGATATTACTAAATATAAGACTAAACATTCATTCCTGACATATTGTTATCTGTCTGTTGCTGGAGGACATTGCTGTTGGCACTGACAGGACACAGATGTCCCTAGCCTACCGTCTCTGGTTCTGGATCTGACCACGGGAACACAGACAGGACCCAGATGTCCCTAGCCTACCGTCTCTGGTTCTGGCTCTGACCACGGGAACACTGACAGGACACAGATGTCCCTAGCCTACCGTCTCTGGTTCTGGATCTGACCACGGGAACACAGACAGGACCCAGATGTCCCTAGCCTACCGTCTCTGGTTCTGGCTCTGACCACGGGAACACTGACAGGACACAGATGTCCCTAGCCTACCGTCTCTGGTTCTGGATCTGACCACGGGAACACAGACAGGACCCAGATGTCCCTAGCCTACCGTCTCTGGTTCTGGCTCTGACCACGGGAACACAGACAGGACCCAGATGTCCCTAGCCTACCGTCTCTGGTTCTGGCTCTGTCCATGTGAACAGTGACGGGATAGCTCGCTTCAACGCAAAAACTCCTGAAAATAATATCCATGTCGCAAATGTATCTGTCTCTGCAGTCATCTCAACCACTATATACAGCAACAGGAAATAACACTCGCAAATGTTGCGGTGTTGGTGAATTCTTAAAAAAAGAAACGCCACTAAATGTTGGGTTAAAACGCGTTCTAACTCGCGTTACTGGGATTGTAACGGGTATAACATTACCGACATTTTATTAGTAATGCGTTATATTACTGCGTTACAGCAAAAAGGAATACATTACTGTAATTGCGTTACTTTTGTAATGCGTTACTCCCAACACTGGAAACAAAGAGTCTCCCCTGTTCTTTCTGACCACGGTGGAAAATATTGTAGCAGGAAAAGTTAACCCTCTCCTTGATTTCATGTTGTTTATGGAGAAGGAGAACCAGGAAATGAGTAGGCCAAGCCACGCCACGGCCGACCGGACCAAACACAGTTGTTGCTGTCTGCGTCGCCGTGACGTGTAGTTTTATTTTTTGAGCGGTGCACGTCAGGCTTCGGCATAGAGTCCGCATCTCCACGTATCACGGTGACGATTTAACGAAGAAGCATAAATTGACCTATAGACTGACCTCTAGTGAGCTCCAGCAGCGCCCTGCCAGCCTTATGGATCTGTAGCCACAGTCTGGCCTCACTCAGGTACAGCCAGACCACGCCCCCTTCCTGAAGCAGCTCAAAGGTGAGTAGAAGCCCCGCCTTGTTCCACGTCCTGAACTGGAACCCAACGGACACGCCCCCGGACGAGGACGCCGCCGCCGTCGCCGCCATCGGCAACTGGAGGAAGCTCTGGGGGCCAGGGAACGTCACGGCGACGGAAAGCGACTCAGCACATGAAAAGGTCACATTGCCCTGAGAGAGATAGATGCAGAGTGGAGAGAGAGAAAGAGAGAGAGAGAGAGAGAGAGAGAGGGAGAGAGAGAGAGAGAGAAAGAGAGAGAGGGAGAGGAAACATGATTACTGGAGAGATAAAAACAATATCAAACATGAATATTAATCAGTTGCAGAGGGTGTGCTGATGTGTGACCTCTGTCGCTATCATCTCATCAGCAAGTCTCCTCCAAACTGAAAAATACCAATGTCAGCCAATTCAGAGGCGAGGAGGGAGCTGGGTATGTGTGTGAATGGGACCATATACAGACTTCTCTGTTGCGGCCCATTGTTTTGACAGCAGGTCCGTTGCAGTAATATATTACAGTCCCAGCTCTCTGTTGGCAATATCACCCCACTATCTTTATAATGCTCCGGAAACACAGATGACATCTAAAAGCCCTTTGTAGAGCTGTTAACGTGATATATGGACGTACATGGCGGTGGATGCTGCGCCACTGCAAAATATATAAAAGCAAAAAGTGCACCATAAAATCCCCCAAAAGCCATTCATTAACACACACGAGGCACACCCAAAATCCCCCTCACACCCTTACACACACATACATCACTTAAGGCTCTACTTCATTTTGTTATCATACCTTTAAGAACGGCCAAAAGTGGTCTCTGTATTAAAAAGGACTATAGCTAATAGTCACTATTAGATATTCAGCCATGCATGTGATTCTATGAACCTTTTTCTATCTCGGCTTCTCCGCGCTCCGGTCCTTTACTGTAATGAGAGGCCATTTATTAGAAACGGTTGCTCCACTGAGCTGGGTCCACTTATTGTCGCTGTAGAAACATCTAAAGGTCCTAATGGAGAAGACAAGGAAGCGTGACTGAAAGTCTCTTCTCCTTTGACCTCTCATCGCGCACTGTCCTCGTTAGGCGCTCATCAGCGTCGCTAAACACTTAGCAGCTCGTTAGCAACATCATCCACATGATTTCTCTCTGGTGCTCTAAGGATGGCAACATGTATGAACACAGCTGCATGTAAACATACACACACAGGGCTGGGCAATATATAAATACTACTGTATATTGATATTGTGATACAAGACTAGATATCCTCTTAGATTTTGGATATCGTAATATGGCAAAACTGTTGGCTTTTCCTGTTTGAAAGGCTACGTTACAGTAATACGGCAGAGGATTAGGGCCACATGTGAAAAATGTATTTGAGGTCTGAGTTTAAAGTCAGAATGCTGAGAAAAAAGTCAGAATTCTGACATTTTGATTAATAGAGAATGGGTTGTTGGTGAAATATGGTATAATTAACGAGACAATGATTACTGTGAACATTGTGTGCTGTCCGCTGCTGCTCTTGTGTGCATTTACGTCTGGTTCTCATTAGATGTTTCACGTCTCACAGACAACAAATGGACGCACAGAGAGGTTTACGGCTGCCGGCGCCACTGTGTTAGAGGTGGGGTTAGCATTGGAGAAGCTTCAGTGGAGTCTTAGCCTGTGTCCTTATGGTGTTTGTTAGCACCTCTAGCAACAGTCACACACAACACAAAGCACAATCTTGTATCAGCTTTTGCAGGGCCAAAAATAGCCTGCAGATTTTATTTGAGGTGGCACAGCTGCTGCTATTGATTCTGCATTCTCTCCCAGATAAAAACGCTCAGAGCCCAGAGAGTCTGAGAGGCTGAACATCAAAGCTCTGTGCTTCCCCCAAATGATTTAAGTGTTCTGTCATCGCCACTTTAGAGGAATAAATAACACATCTATGTGGTGCCACAAAAGATTTGTATGCTTGTATTTCCCATGGACCTACCTTTTTGAGCTAATCTTTTGACTGATCAATACTGTTATATATCTGAAGAGGGTGTGCAGTGTTGATTTTTGCCATTTAGGCTCTGACTAGGGGAGGGGCCGACCCTCTACCTCTACATATGTGTGCCTACCCTACCAACCGAGCTATTCCCGGCCACAAGAATTGATCTTTTATTGTAGAAATTTCACATGAGAATTTTATTTTTTATATTTGCTTTTTCAGTCCACTAGATCGTAAGACGAACAAACAGAGAAACATATCTCTTTAGATAAAACAGAAACAAAGTTTTCGTTTGGAGACATCATTTGAAATTGGAAAACAGGTAACAAATTGCAATATATCGAAGAATATTGCAATATAATTTAAATGGCTATAACACCGTATCGTGACATAAGTATCGTGATAATATCATATCGTGGGGCCTCTAGTGATACCCCTAGCTCTGACCTATTCACTCCCCAGAAGTGTATAAACAAAGTGGACTAGTGACTATTAGTAGGGCTTCAAAATATGTCAATACCGGTACCGATACCAAAGCCGTGACTTCGATACTGGTTCCTGAACGATACTTTTTTCAGATACCAATTTTATGAAATCCATTATTTTTAAAGTGCTCATATTAGGCTGATTTTCAGGTTCATAATTGTATTTAGAGGTTACATCAGAATACGTTTACATGGTTTAATTTTCAAAAAACACCATATTTTTGTTGTACTGCACATTGCTGCAGCTCATCTTTGTTGAGCTCTCTGTTTTAGCTACAGAGTGAGACATCTCACTTCTGTTCCATCTTTGTTGGGGTAGGTAAGGACTACTAGCCAGTCAGAAGCAGAGTATGGCGGCGTGCCCTGACAGTACCTAGGTAAGGACTACTAGCCAGTCAGAAGCAGAGTATGAGGGCGTGTCCTGACAGTAGCTAGGTAAGGACTACTAGCCAGTCAGAAGCAGAGTATGAGGGCGTGGACAGTACCTAGGTAAGGACCTGACAGTAGCAGAGGTGCCCTGACAGTACCTAGGTAAGGACCACTAGCCAGTCAGCAGAGTATGAGGGCAGTAGTTAGGTAAGGACCTGACAGTAGGGCATGCCCTGAGTACCTAGGTAAGGACTACTAGCCAGTCAGAAGCAGAGTATGAGGGCGTGCCCTGACAGTACCTAGGTAAGGACTACTAGCCAGTCAGAAGCAGAGTATGAGGGCGTGCCCTGACAGTACCTAGGTAAGGACTACTAGCCAGTCAGAAGCAGAGTATGAGGGTGTGCCCTGACAGTACCTAGGTAAGGACTACTAGCCAGTCAGAAGCAGAGTATGAGGGTGTGTCCTGACAGTACATAGGTGAGACATAGCCAGTAGAAGCAGAGTATGAGGGCGTGCCCTGACAGTTCCAAAGTGACCTGACAGTACCTAGGTAAGGACTACTAGTCTCTGACAGTACATAGGTGAGCATTATAACGTGTGTTCCAAAGTGACCACGTTAGTCTCTGAAGTAAAGGCTGGACTACAATAGAGCTGTTTGGAGCAGTTTGTGAACAGTGTTTTCTGTTGGAGATGGTAAGTCCCTTTGGGGGGGACTTTGGGCTTTTTCACTTAGTAAACCTACAACATGCACAAAAAAGATATTTAACACAATAAAGGAAAGGGAAAAAGCCTAAAAGCATAATATGAACTTTATATAAATCAATTACAACATTACACATTATGGCACAAATCTTTTTATGTATTTTCCAGCTCCTACAACATGAGCCATCTCTGTTTAACGTAGAGTTTTTCATGCGTGTCACTACGACGTGTAACGTTAGACAGCCAATCACAGACATTGTTAGATCTTGGTAGAATCATGCTGCATGCTGATTGGCTCACTGACTTTGATGAGATTTGCTCCTTAGGGATAGAAAATTTGGTATTGAATGATGAGGCATTTTTTGATACTTGATACTTTAGAGGCAATTCGGTCGGTGCCTAAAAATTATTAAATTCGGTACCCAGCCCTAGACAATAAGCTTTCACCACAAAGGAAAGTCAAAACAAGAACATGCACCAGTAGCGGGCGTTCATGGTAAAAGTGTACTTACCACTACAGTAACGTGGTGGTCGTTGTGTTTAGTTAAGTCTATCAGGTTGAGGTTGTTGAACAGCAGGTTTTCAAGGCAGCCATGGAAGTTCCTCTTGAAGACTTCTGGTTTCTGAGAGCTCTGGACTGCCCCGACACTCAGCTGTATGGGGACGGAAACAAATATCTGCTGTGAAAATTAATACATACAGTGGTGGAATGTACATTTAAATAAGTACTGTACTTAAGTACAAATGTTGAGGTACTTGTACTTAACTTGAGTATTTTCTTTTCATGCCACTTTCTGCTTCTACTCTGCTATATTTCAGAGCGAAATATTGTACTTTTTACTCCACTCCAGTTCTACAAGTCCAGCTGAAATAATTAGACCATTTTATCCGAATACAGCATAGAAAATCTGCTTAGAAATACGGGAAATATAAGAAAGAATAGGAAAACACAATGATATTCTGATAAATAAAACATCAATAAAAATTGTATATCCGAATGCAATAGACATTTTCTATAGGCTCTGCCAAATAAAAAAATAAAAAAATAAAAAAACAATTCCAGGACTGGTTCCATGGTATCAGAATTTTGGATAGTCATCATGGAAACATTAATTGGTCATGTGACAAGGGCTGGGAAAATTGGCAAAACAGGCAGCCAAGTGACGGTGCTCCCCCTTCTTTCACCACTGCATAGGTATATATCATGTTCATGCAGGTGTGTTTCTGTGTCAGAGCGGCGCCGCCCCCCCACCTGCTGGATGTCCCAGTGGCTGAAGTCTGCAGGCATCTGAACCCTCTCGGTGTGTTTGTCCACAGTGAGGTTGAGGTGAAAGCTGCGCCGCTCCACCGCTACATGGTGCCAATGCTGATCATCTAATAGGCTGCCAAGGGAAGCCAGGAGCCAGGGTTCAGAGGATGAAGTCCTACCTGGAAGAGAGGAAGAGAAGGCGGGAGAGGAGGAGGAGGAGAACGGGGTAGATAGGATTTAAGACGAGGAATGCTAGGGTTATCAAAAATCAAGCACCATGTATTGCCACTCTCCTTCCTCACCTGTGCCTTTCAAAAATAAACTATTTTTTACCTGAATGATGAAAGGAGGAGGAGCAACAGAAAAGAGCAGGTGGGGAGGAAGAGGGATGTGACAAAGACGAGACGGCAAAGAAGGAAAGGGAAGATGAGGATTGGACAGAGGAGGGACGTGAGAGGGTTGAGTTGGTGAAGGTGGGAGTGAAAGAGTAAGTAGTAAGAAAGACAGGGGAGGGAAAATAATTGAGAGGAGGGCATACAGGAGGATAAGAAGAAGGAGACGAGGAGGAGGAAAATCGGGAGAAAGCCAGGTGACAGGAAGTAAGAGGAAGGGAAAGAAAGAGTGAAAAGGAAGAGGCAGAAACAGGAAGGATGAAGAAGTGGACAGATACAAAAAACATAGATAAGATTCAACAGTCACCTGATGTATGTATTGTAATGTTTTTAGCCGAAGCTAATGCACGACACTTGTCCCTAGTAGGGCTTTTGGTTAAAAATAAAAATACAGATTTACATTACTAAAAATACGACAAAGATGAAATAAAATGGAATGAAATGAAAAAGGAAAGAAAGTATACAGAGAGAGCACAGTGTAAAAACTAAATATGAAAGCAAGATTGTTCTCAAATTAGCCACAATTTGATATTTTTTTTGAAGGTGGCTAATGTTGGGATACATTTCAAGTGGTCTGGCAGAGAGTTCCATAATTGTGCCCCTTTTACTGAAAAGGCAGTTTGGGCAAATGATGTTCTACAGAAAGGGATGCTACAATTGCCTTTTAACGCGGGTGGTGGTTCTGGTACCACTTTGCTGTCTTGTTATTGTTTTTCAAAGGGGGGAGGGTGGGGGCAGCATTATTTAGGCATTTGAAGACCAATGTAATAAAATGCAGGGAGATAAAATTAGCCAAACTTAAAATATTATGTTTGCTTAGAATTTGGCAGTGATGGTACCTTATTCTCTTCTTGTCCAGGACTTTCAAGGTTCGGTAATAAAGACACTCTATGTTCTTAACTGATGTCTGGTGAGCTTGGGACCATGTGGTTAAGCCATTTGATATGTGTGAAAGAATCATAGAATTTAAAAAAATAAAAGCACAGTCAAGAGTTAGGCAGTTTCTTATCATCATAAAACAGCCCAAGTTGGCCTTAACGGTTTTACAGATTTTTCTTGATATGACTTTTGAAGTTCAACTGATTGTCTATAATTATTCCCAGATACTTCAATTCAGGTACTTGTTCAATAAGCTCCCCATTAATTTGTACATTCAAGAGTTGTGTTAGAGGTAGTTTTTTAATTGAAAAGCAGACAGAGTTTTTTTTTAAAGTTAAACAAGATGAGGCCAGCCAAGATGATATTATGTCTAAGTTGGTATTTAGTTTGTCAGCCACAGAAGTACAGGTATTGCATACATGCATACACCACTGTGTCATCTGCATACATTTGTAGACCTATATCTGGACATACATCTGGCAAATCAATGTAGAGGCTGAAGAGTATGGGTCCCAAGACAGTGCCCTGAGGGATCCCTGTTTCAATTTTGAGAAAGGTGGATCTCACATTATTAATTAAAACAGACTGTTCACGGTATTTTAAATATGATTCAAACCAGGACAATGACTGTTTCGATAAATTGAACTTAGCTAATTTTGAAAGGTGGTGGTAATTTTGAAAGTAGGTGTTGTGATATACTGTATCAAATGCCTTTTTTTAGATCTAGAAATACTGCACCAACTACATTTCCCTTGTCAAGTGACTGTTTGATATTTTCGGTTAATAAACAAGTAGCGGATTCTGTTGAATGATTGTGCCTAAATCCAAATTGCTGAGGACTCAGATAATGGTATGTCTCAAGGTAGTGCATCAGTTGTTCTGAGACAATCTTCTCCAGGACTTTAGACAAAACTGGAAGAAGACTAATAGGTCTATAATTACAAGATGTTATCATCTCCAGATTTAAAAAGAGGTATTACCAAAGCATTGTTCCACCCATATGGGAATTGCCCGGATTTAATGGAAATATTAATAAGATTGGTGAGAGGCTGGAACATAATGCTACTGTATTTTTTAAGAAGAGCTGTATCTAAATTATAAATATCTTTTGAGAAGGTGGTGTGAAGAAGTATGAAGTATGAAGAAGTTATTGAATTTGTCAGCAACTTGTGCACTATCAGTGATGATGTTTTCACCCATTTTAAGTTCATATTTGTTTTTGGTGGCATTACCCTTTGGATTTAGTAGGCTGTTTAGTTGCTTCCAAATTATATTGCCATTCCCTTTGACCTCTTTTAAAGCTTGAATGTAATAATTTGATTTGGACATTCTGAGTACTTTAACAACTTGGTTACGCAAACCTTGAAATAGTTTCAAATCAATGTCCTGTTGAGTCTTGATAAAAGTTTTCAGGGCATGGTCCCTCCTTTTCATTCATTTTCTAATATCATTCATCCATGGTAGCTGGAATTTTCTCTGGGATTTTTTTTGCTTTTTAATGTATTTATCAACAATACTTCCATTAGTGGACATAAGCTTATTACAGCAGTCGTTTACTTGGTCATATTGTTGGAGCTCGTCCCAGTTAACACATATGGTGAGGAGGAGGGAAGGAGTCAAACAAAAGGAAGAAGATACGAGGAGCGAAGAGAAGGTACAGAGGTTGGGAGAGGATAAGGCAGACGGACACCAAGACACCGTTATTGAAAACTAATCACAAAGTGAGAAAAGGAAATTACAGAGACAGACTCTCAGTCTTTTAATCAACATCACCACTGTTCCATTTGCAAAGTCTAAACTAAACATTACAAAAGAAGAAAATAATCGTATGCATTAAAGATAAAATCAAACTTCATTCGTTTTCTTGGAGTTGTGAGTGTGTTTTTTCAATGTTATGAAGTCTGCTATTCTGGTTAAAAGTAAATGGACTGTATTTAAATAGCACTTTTCTAGTCTTAACGACTACTCAAAGCACTTTAACATATTACAGACACCATTCACCATTCACACACACATTCATACACTAGTGGCCGAGGCTGCCATACAAGGTGCCACCTGCTCATCAGATTAACATTCACACACATTCTAACTCAGATGGTGCAGCATCGGGAGCAATTCGGGGTTCAGTGGCTGCATCTCATAACCCTCTTTTGATAGCTGAACCGGAAGATGTTCAGTCCCCTTATTTCTGCCATTGAGGAGCGAGCATCGAGGTGGGATCATTGAGGAGCTATAGGCGAGGAAACACAAGGAAGGAGTTGCTAACTCCGCCCAAACACATACTGCTGACGAATTCATGTGACGATTCAGAGGAAAGGACGTCTCATCCCTCTACAACACATTTGCTTGTTTCCTCTCTCTTCCATGATTTCACGAGGTGCTTCTCATGTCGCTCAAATTGCCTCCTTGACTCCTCTGCTTGTCTTCATCCTTGCGTCTTAGTCCCTCCCACCGAGGAGACACGGGAGAGACGTGAGGAAATCACGGGAGGAGAGAGGAAACAAGCAAATGTGTTGTAGAGGGATGAGACATCCTTTCCTCTGAAGCATCACATGAATTTGTCAGCTGTTGGGGCGAAGTTAGCAACTCCTTCAGCTGCACGGCTTCCATGAAGGCTGCTCCCGTGTATCCTCGCCTACAGCTCCTCAATGATCCCTCCTCAATGCTCGCTCCTCGGGACAGAAATAAGAATTTTGAGACAGCCTTCACCGAGGAGGGACAGAACAACTGAGGACTGAGGAGTCAAGGAGCTATCAAATAAGGGCCATGAGCTGCAGCTCTTGTGTCTCTCCCGTGCCTCCTCGGTGGGAGGGACTAAGATGCGAGGAAGGGAGGCAAGTGGAGGACTCGAGGAGGCAATTTAAGGTGTTATGTTTAGACGTAAACGATCTGAAGAGAAAACGCAAAAGTGGCGTTGCGTTCTCACTTTTAATTCTGCATTTAGACAAGCGTTTTGGGGGGGAAATCTGTGTGCACATGGTGACGCAAAAGTGTGTGTATGTATGTACACCAGGCGGCTAGGTGGTAGTGTGAACCTTGCTTCTACTAAATATAAGTAATCTATTTTATTTTTTATGTATGTTGTTTTCTCCTTTCCTATCTTTAGTGATGTGATGTGACAGTCTGGTGTTTGTTGTCCTCTCATTATCTGACCCGCAGGTCTGCTTCTTTCTAACAACCTGACCTGGTGTCATGGGAGCGCACGCCTGATGACAGCTACAACACACCAGCCTCCATGTTGTGTCTAAATATTTCCCTTTTCACTGTTTCCCACAGAGAGGAGCACGCCGAGGTCGGCCTCTCTCTCAGCTCATTAGGGACTGCAGCGTATCTGCATACATGCACTGAGAACTGGAGCCAAACGAGTGATAATGCTTAAAACCTGCAGAGCAACCATAGTTCATAGTAAAACATCATCAATGATTGATGAGCAAGTCAAAATAAGTGGATTCTGCCCACCAAAAGTACTGGAAGAGAAACTTTGAAGTTGAATACAGTCAGCCATTAAAAATGTATTAGCTATTCTTTAGGGAGAGACAAATCCAACTTCAAAGAGAGAAACAGAGACAGTTTGGAAGATGATGGACAAATGTATTTGAGATATTTCAGCCCCTTTTGTGAGAGGGTTTATTTGTCTGCAGCTTGGATAAAAAAAAAAAACTTCATCCAAAAAGAGAGAAGGTTAGGATGTAGACCATAAATAACAGGCGAAGTCTGTCCTGTCAACACATTTATTGCGATGAGTTATTTGATTACAGTCTGAACGAGTGGAGAGAGAGACAGAGAGATCAATATGAGAGGAAGACTTCAACATAATCAGATGTTGGAGGTGGAGAAGAGAGGGAGAAGACCTTAGGATTGAGAGTTTCATTGAATGGAGGATTTGATAACTGGCTAAATGACTGGAAAGAGCAAGCAACATGAAGCAATGTGAGAGTTCAGAGTGGAAACAAATACAAAATCACTCCACTGATATGAATATGTGTCGCACTTACCGCTACAAGAAATCATTCCTACCACTGGCAATACAACTTTTTAACACTTCATCACTGAGTGTTAGATAAGACTCAACATCACAATACTGCACTAAGTGCAACTTGCACAAACATAGGTTTTACTTACATCTTTATAAATACTATTTAAAGTAATAAATTACTTATATATTGTATTTCACAGTGAGCTTTGTGTTGCTACACACAGTCCTGGTCCAATAAGGAAACCATTGAAAGTATAGTGATAATGACGCGACTTGCTGCCTCTCATAATCCCCTGGATTTAAGAGCAACTAATTACTGTAAACTACACTACTGGTCAAAAGTTTTAGAACACCCCAATTTTTCCAGGCTTTTATTGAAATTCATGCAGTTCAATGTCTTATTGTACTCTGAAATGAAAGAATAGAACAAATAAATAATTTAAGTTAAAAAAGAAATCATGGAATCAATTTATAAACCAAAATGTATTCTATATTTTTGACTCATGAAAGTAGCCCCCTTTGGCAGATATAACAACTGAACACATTTGTGGCATTCTTTCTACAATGGAAATCAAATATTCTTCAGAAAGTTCTTCCCAACTCTGTTGCAGAACTTCCCAGAAATGTGTGGCCCTTGTAGGTTGCTTTGCTTTCACTTTTCTGTCCAGTTCATCCCAAACCAGCTCAATGGGGTTTAAGTGGTGACTGTGCTGGCCACTCCATGTTTTTAAGCTTACCATCTTTGGCATAGCTTGGACTTATGTCATGGGTCATTATCTTGCTGTAGGATGAACCCCTGACCAACTAGGCACATACCAGAGGGTACTGCATGGTGCTGCAAAATGCTATGGTAGCCGTTTTGGTTCAGGGTGCATTTTACTCTGTACAAATCACCGACCCTGGATCCAGCAAAACAGCCCCAGACTAGTGATGGTCAAATGAAGCTTCGCGAACCAGTGTCTTTACTTTCTGAGCTCACTAGATGGCGCTCTCTGTTAAAAAAAAGGTGAAATGAATGGCAATTCAATTGGTTTTCAAACCCTTTTTTGAACCGAGAGCACCATCTAGTGAGCTCAGAAAGTAAAGACACTGGTTCGCGAAGCTTGACCATTTGACCATCACTACCCCAGACCATCATGCTTCCTCCTCCATGTTTGACAGTTGAAGTCACACACATCCTTTCGCCTACTCGACGGCGTACAAAAATCCTGCGTGATGAATCGACGATTTCAAATTTTGATTAATCAGTCCACAGCACCTTCTTCCAGTCTTCAGTAGTCCAATGACGATGTTTCTTGGCCCAGGCAAGCCTCTTTTTCTTATTCTGACGTCTTGGCAATGGCTTTCTTGCTGCAACTCGACCTATCAAACCTGCAGCTCCAAGTCTTCTCTTTCCAGTTGAAACTGAGACTTGCTTATTACGACCACTATTAAGCTGTGCTTGAAGCTGTTGTCCTGTGAGCCACCTATCACGCAAGCTGTTGACTCTCTGAAACTGATTCTGTTGTGGCTTTGGGTCTGCCAGACCTCTTCCTGTCAGAGTTTCCCCCAGTTTCTAAGTGCCTTTTGATGGTGAAGAATACTGTACCCACTGACACCTTGACTTTCTTCGCAATTTCTCTGTAGGAAAGACCATCATTCTTAAGTGTTATGATGGTCTGTCTCTCTTCCATTGTTAATTGCCTTTTTCCCGCCATTTTTATGGCAACACACTACTTTCTGCAGTACAATACTGTTGAAATAATGCTCACGAGGGTATGTACCACAGTGTGTTCCAACAATACTATTATATAAACAGAGGGGTTTTAATCCAGACAAGTTGGAACACCTGTAGGAATTGGTAGCACCAACTTTCAAAGGTTGATCAACCTCCATTGCTACAGAACAGCTTTACGTTGTTAACCCATTTCTTGTTCCCTGAAAAAGGCCTTTTTGTAAAATTCTGAAATGTACATTATTTTTCAGTTTTGGGTAACCTAACTTTTTTTTTAACCTCAGGCAGTTCACCACTTACCTTTGTACCATTTCAAGCTATTCATTGGACTTGAACTGCTAAAATTTCAATAAAGAAATAGAAAAATTGGGGTGTTCTAAAACTTTTGACCAGTAGTGTAGGTGTTATAGATATACAATTAGGCATGATTCTGCAGCTCCGTAGCTTATTTCTCAATTCGAATACAGGACATTCAAGAACTGGGTCTCAATAACCTAGAAATTTGACATTTCGCAAACAGTGGTCTGTTTTTTTCTGAATATTGGAATCAAAGACAGAGCAGCAGAGTAAGCTGTGCATTTGGGCTTTGCAAAATGACATCTGTCTGAAGTAAATCCATTCCATGCCTTGCTAGACAGCAATGAGAGAAGAAGAGGAAGTGTCCCTGTACGCTGTCAGGTCGATTTTCCAAACCTAGCTTTCATTTTTTATTAATGAACTGAGTTGAATGTGTTGAACTATGTGCCCACGAACAAGACAGTAAACTGTTAGTAGAACTGTACAGTGGTCAGCATACACAGACAATGGTAGTGTTGGTTTGGTTGCACAGACAGGTGGCAGACAATCAGAAGACTAAACGTTATTTATGAAATGTACATTAAATGCAGAAACAAATATATACAATATAGCTGTTTAACATTAAGGAAATAAATCGCGCCTGGGAAACTACTGCAGTGAATGATGGGCAGCGCCAGTTTGTGTTCACTGGCACTTAAAAGTGCACTATGAGATCCTGCATGGTCACTTCTGTTGACGTTCCAAGTAAATTCAAAACAAAACAGGGCAAGCTCGCCCCTCCCCCCCATGTTTCCGTAACTGTCATGGCTAACTGACTAACTGTCACTAAACCCTACCCCCTCCCCCAACCATCTTGTCGGTAATTGGCTGGAACGTGGTTTTTTGTATTTTGGTGGACAGCCTGTGCCCCTAGTGTTTGTTTGACATTTACGACCCCTGTGTTGTCTCCCGAGACCGGGCTTCTTCACGGTGTGTTCAGGGGCCAGGCAGCTAGCGGATCAAGGAGAGATGCCTACGGTTTGAGACAAAAATGAAATTGTGTTGAAACCATGCAGGAACTCATAGTGCACCTTTAAATCACAAGAAGGATAGAGACTATGTTAAATTCTGCGCAAAAGAAAATGAATGAAGTGTAGTGTCTAGGAATGGGGGGGAAGGTTAAGAGCCAATGTCAGCAGGGGTCTGGGGCCTTGTTAATACAAAGAGTTTTGGATTGAGTCTAAAAACTACATCATAGTCTGTGCATAACTCTTTACTTCATCATTCTGCACATGTCTTCAAGGCAGAATCACCTCATTGCATCTTGTCTGCTGTTATATTACCGCCGCTCAAAATCTGATTATGGAGAGAGACACTGACAGCTCTTATCAGAAAACAGGCTGGTATAATCATTTCAGCTATTGACTCTCATAAAGCACCATGCCTGTCACATATTCAGCCCAAATCAGAAGCTCTGTAACGATCCACAGCTTTGGGGCACAGAGTGAGACGTTTGTTTGGAGGATTTTTGCCGCCTCAGAAGTTTTCTTATTTATTTTGAAGCAAAGAGTAAGAAAGGTGAAGTGAGGCAGTTTGCGAGATACCATCATCCACATTTCTGTAGTTTGAACGCAGAGAGTCAATTCTGCATCATAAGCCAAACTGTGGACACAAGATAACAAAATGAGGACAGTCCAATTCGCAGCAGTTGCAGTATCTTCCTCTGTGTCAAACATAGAAGAAATGATCATGAAGAATCATTATTTAGTTGCAGCACATTCTCACTCCCAGCGCATTCAAAACGCAACTCTTGGTCAGGTGCCTTTGACGTTTGTTACTGACGCAAAAAGTCTCTTTTAGCGTCTAGCCCTTAAGCGTCATATTTTGACGCTCTGGGTCGGGACGTACGTTTAACTAAGATGAGGCACAAGAACAGGACAGTTAGGTTTAGGAAAAGATGGTGGGTGGGGTTACAAAATGTATGTTTCAGTGATACACGGGAAAAGACCGGGACACAAACCCCGCTCTCCTGGGTGAAAGTGCTGTGATGTTTGACCCATCCACCACCACCACCTCAACCAACCAACCTCCCTACGTGGATTTTCGGTCTTTCATACTACTCGCTACCACTTAAAGTGCTCATATTATGCTCATTTTCAGGTTCATAATTGTATTTAGAGGTTGTACCAGAACAGGTTTTTGTGGTTTAATTTTCAGAAAACACCATAGTTTTGTTGTACTGCACATTGCTGCAGCTCCTCTTTTCACCCTGTGTTTTGAGCTCTCTGTTTTAGCTACTGAGTGAGACATCTCACTTCTATTCCATTTTTGTTAGGAGTCACACATGCACAGTACCTAGTTAAGGACTACTAGCCAGTCAGAAGCAGAGTATGAGGGCGTGCCCTGACAGTACCTAGGTAAGGACTACTAGCCAGTCAGAAGCAGAGTATGAGGGCGTGCCATGCTAGCAGCTAGGCGAGCATTATAACATGTGTTCCAAAGTGACGCACGTTGGTCTCTGAAGTAAAGGCTGGACTACAATAGAGCTGTTTGGAGCAGTTGGTGAACAGTGTTTTATGTTGGAGATGGTAAGTCCCTCTGGGTTGGACTTTGGGCTTTTTCACTTAGTAAACCTATAACGTGCACAAAAAATATATATAACACAATAAAGGAAAGGGGAAAAGCCAAAAAGCATAATATGAGCACTTATGAGCACAATACTACACCATCTTACAGCGCTGCAGAGCAGCTGCTCTGCCCGGTGAGTTCCATACACACACTAAAGGGTGATTTTTGCATCGTATCTGACGCTGACAGCCACTGACCAAGCGTCATTATATGACAAGTTGGTAGTGAGAACGGGTTGGTACTTCACAAAAGTAACTGAAAGTAGAGATATTGACTTAGATTATGTAAAATTAGCATTCAATACAAGTGTTAATTCCACTATACTGTACCTACCTGTTCACTATAAAGCCACAAAAGTCACATCCTGCATCAGCTAAATAGTGACAGCAACCAAATATCTGGTTTCTCTGAGTTTAAACCCAGCATTTTCGATTGGTACTTAAGAATTGTGCTTTTATCGTATTTATTGGGGTGGTTTGATATGTGGTGCAGGATTAGCTACTAATGCAGAGTCCACTGATTATACCCTGCAGTGCAGCAAAGTAAGTGACTGTAACGTATGAGGGAACAATTGTTTCACCATGTGGAACTAAGTAGTCAGCAAACTTACAGTAGTTTTTTGAAAGCACTTAAGCTTTCCATGCAGGCCATTGTGTTCAAAATGGGTGATTTCAGTAATGAAAACCACCAATTATGATCTGCGTAGAAGTGCCTTAGTTGCTTTCTGCTATATTCACCAAATCTATTTGCTGACTTTTCACTGAAATGAGTCTTGGAATGTCTTTGAGATTATGATTCAATCATCAATACAAAGCTTTAGCTACAATACATTATTATCGTTTGCCTACAAGCTCCAGTATCAAGTGTAATATCACTACTTGATGTTCTGAAATATGTTAAACAAAAGCACTCTAAAAGGTACGCTGTACAAATGACAAAAGGAAAGAGCAACACTGACAAAAATCATAACTCCTAAAACCTGAACAAAATATAATAAAAAAATATTCCCCATGCAGGACAAAGAAAACGCTTACCTAAGGAGAGTGGGAGTGGTTCTAGTGCTATATCTGAAGGCTGATTTATCTACCGTCGTTTTTTCTAAATATTAGTGTTGTTTCCTCGGTTATCCAGGTCAGAGTGGCTGTTACTCAGTGTTGCCTCATAAAGTGAAGTGCATCTGCTCCGGGGGGGGGTTCAGACCTGGAGGTGTGTTAGTGTTAACAGAGCAGAGCGGACCATGATGAGCCCAGGGTCATCGCACACACAGCAGATGACCTAATTTACACAATCGGTAACCTAAGCCTATGTAGAGAGAGGGAGAGAGAGATAGGAGGGAGGGAGAAATAAAGTGGAAAATACAGTATGAGACAGAAAGTTGAAGGACACTGAACTGAAAAAGGCTTAGGGATACTTTTGAAAAAAAAAAAAACACATATTCAAAAGACAGAGATACATAACAATGAAGGAAGAAAGAGAAAAACAGAAAAGATAGCCGATGGGGAGTATCAAAGGGGCGCGTGTGTGTGTGTGTGTGTGTGTGTGTGTGTGTGTGTGTGTGTGTGTGTGTGTGTGTGTGTGTGTTTCAGAGACAGAGGGAGCTGAAAAAGGCAAATGGTCTCTTCTGATGTGGAGAAAATATAGCAATGGGAGATCTGTGGAGAACGACCAAGACAAACAACATGAACAGAAGAGGCGAGGAGGAGGAAAACAGAGGCAAAGAGTCATGTAACAAATGCAGGAGTTGAAAGGTACAGAAATATAAGAAGAACAGAGGAAGAGGAGAGGAAGAAGTAGAAGAGAGTCTGTCTGTTGTTTTTCAGTGTTGGTCTGAGCTCTGACCTCTCACTCTCTCTGTTATCATTTTAATGGATTTCCTCTCACTGAGCTGCAGTCTCTCTTTATTAGGATGCAGACTATCTTTAACATGGCACCGTTCTTAAGGCCCTATCTTGCACACAGCGCAGCGCAAATCCCGACGCAAGTTTCTTTGCTAGTTTAAGACCGACACAGTTGTCAGTTCCCCGTCCAGCGCCGGCGTCATTTAAATAGCAAATGCACCTGCGCCCATCTGTGCGCCCATGGGCGTGCTGGTCTTACAGGGAGCTGTGTTCAGGTGCATTCTGGGCGTATTGCTATCTTGAGGCAGCGGGAAGTGATTGACCACCATTGACCAACAAAAACCTGGTCTAAAGTCAATAGCGCAGCATTTCATTGTTATTTTAACAGCAATTTAGTAAAATGTGCCTAGGCTTATACACAGCGCACGCACACTATGTTTGTTACACACACAGGGACGCGCAGCAGCACACATGCAGAAGATTACAAATAAAAATATTACAGTACAAATCCTCCATCATAACAGCAATGCTCCAAGGTCCAAACGCGCCTGGCTTTTAAAGGGAATGGGAGATGATCTCTGATTGGTTTATTGCATGTTACGCCCAAAACACACCTCTGATTAATGAAGACACTAAGTACAACCCTTTAGAACCATGCGCCCGGCACCCGCCGTCAGTGGATTTGGACACGCCCTAAACACACCTGGGCCATGCGCTTCACGCCGTGCGCTTACATCCTTAAAATAGGGCCCTTAAAGTGGAACTGTCGTTCTAAAAGATGACAGAATGTGTTTGAAGGGGAACAGCCTTCACTTAAATCACAGGGGAGTTGTGAAGTGTTTTTCTGGAAGGTGACAGTCCAAGGTGATCCATCTGTTAGGGTGAAACAGACGTTCCTAAGATGTCTGGGTCTTATTGTAAACCTAATTCTTTACTTTCACTTTCTTTAAAAGACTTTCTTTAAATGCGTCATTGTCTTTTTCTCAGGTGAAGTTTTTCTACAAGTTTAAATGCTGTGAGAGGAGACGGAGGGGAAAGAGAAGGGACGGAGGAGAATTAGGAGTCGGATGGATGAAAGGTAGGATAGATATATGAGAGAGGAATGGATGGAGGAAGATACAGGTGCTGGGATGATGAGCATTTGAAATATATATCTAAGAGGGGGACAGACGGGGAGATAAAGAGAAAGCAGGGGATAGGAAAACACTTTTGGCAAGGAGAAATGGAGAGGCGGCACCCAGCCAAGTGCGTTGTCAGCGTGCCAAACACACTTTTAGGGCCGGGTATAAAAATTCCAAAACGGTACCGATACCAATACTGTGTCTTCGATACCAGTTCCTAAACAAAACTCTTTTTGATACCAATTTCCTTATTGCTAAATCTGGTTGCAATATATTATGACAATAATATATTGTATTATTATTATTACGTATTTATTATGTATTATTACATTTTACTGCATCGAGACATAATCTTTCAAGAGAAAATCGTGATGCATCCAAGATCGTTTGTCGCCCCTACCCCTAATGGATGCATGGAGATAATATTTCGGCAGCCAGATGGGGTTCCTAATGAGAGGTGAGCCATATGGTGATGATTCAGCATGGCAGCCTGACAACCTCTGGTTTAACCCCGTTTACACACACACACACACACACACACACACACACACACACACACACACACACACACACACACCTCCCTCTGGACCGACTGTAAGTCGTGCATCAGTCGTGTGCAGAGTCCAGCCCTAACACATGCTACAGTGAACGGAGACCATCCATCACAGCTGCAATTACATAGAAATGTTAAAATTCAATATTCCGCACATTGATAGCTGTGTGTTGCTGATTAAACATTAGGCTCTAAATTACATTCAGACAGAGAGCAGCGGAGGGGGAACGCAAGATTTCAACCAATCAGGCGGCAGCGTGCGTGTTGTCCATCTCACCCAACCACAACCAATCTAATGTTAGCTCACAGGGGTTTATATTGCCCTCCAACGTATACAGGTGTTCTACAGAGAACAAAATGTCTCTTTGCTGATCAGACTGTTTTTGTTACTGGAAATCACAAACAAGTAGTGGTTATTAAATACCTGCAGGGTGATTCAGATCAGGGATGCACCGAATCCAGGATTCGGATTTGGCCGAATAGTGGGCTTTTTTGATGGTGTTCGGTTTCTGCCGAACCGAACCCTACACTTGCACTACACGCGCTACGCTGGTCGCCGTAATGACGGCGCCGTTGATGACGGGAAGGTGTTTCCGTAGGTGGAGCGTTCAATGCAGTAGGCTGTGAGAAAGTGGAAATGGAACTGGTGAGCAGAAAAAGTGTTGTTTGGCAGTACTTTCAGTCAAAAGAAGACCATTCAAGTCCACCTACATGTTCAATCTGCAATGCTGATTTGTCTGGTAGTGGCGAGGACCCTAAACAATACACAACATGGCCGCTGTTACAACATTTGGTATAAAACATCTGAAAGAATACGAGTTGTGCATGAAGGAATCTCCAGACAGCAGCCAGAATACACTGCTGTGGACGTCGTTTACTTCATGAATGTGTTTTCTGTGTTAATGGACTGAGGATGGGAGGAGGATTCGGTATTGGGTTTTGGATTCGGCAGAATCTTAACCAGTGGATTCGGTATTTGGCCGAACCCCAAAAATTAGGGTTCGGTGCATCCCTAATTCAGATGGAAATGGTATGTTCCCCTGTCAGAGGATATGTGTTGTGTTATGTGTGCTTTTGGTGTATTTCTTACCTTGTGAGACATTATTGAATATTTTAGCTATTCTCTCAAGAGACAAAACATGTACAGTATCTCTTAATTATCTATTGTGATGAAGAAATGAATGCAGAAGCTTTACGGTCTTCATATAACTATGACTAGTGTGAAGCATAGTGGGAACGTCTTTAAAGTCTTTAACAGGCGCTAATTGTTAAATTTGTAATTTTAAGCATTACAAATGTTTTTTGTCTTGTTTTCTTGTTGTCTCCTTATTATACTTATTGCCAGACCTTCCTCCACAGCGCTGCGGAGGAAAGTCTGGCTAGCCCACACACCATTCCAGGATGGGGAAAAAAACATGTTCTGGTTATTTTATTTCTTTAAACTAATCACAATTGTCTTGGGAGACACTAAGCTCCGGATGGAGCTGCTGTGCCTCTGCAAAATAGCCTCGGGAAGGAACTTGTTTTGGTGGAACGTTCAAAAGTAGTTTTAGTCGTGCAACAGAAAACTCCGGTTGGACAGATAGTCTAGCTAGCTGTCTGGATTTCCCCTGCAGAGATCTGAGGAGCAGTTAACCATAGTCCTCACAAATCCACCGGAGGTTAGAACGCCAACACAGAGACAGAGGAAGGGGACGGACATCCGGCGGCACCGGAACGATCCCGTTAATGAAACGTCATTGTTATATGACTATATGACTATACTCCCCTGTACTGTGCAGTAGTATGTTTGACAGGATGTCAGTGCCCTGAAGTATTTGTGGACAGTGGATATGAGTATGTATCTGGTGTGCTGTACCTTGTCTGAGCAGCAGCAGTAGCTTCCCTCTCTCCAACTCCAGACTGAGGCCGAGTCCTCCCTCTCCGTCTGCGTGCAGCAGTGTCCCAGAATTCCTCAGGGTTTTAAACTTCAGAGAGACGGCCTCTCTGGACGGGCGCCTCGGCCCGGGACTCAACCTGTACACCAGACCGCTGCTGCCGCCGTCCAGACTCACAACGTTAGAGGCTGGAACACAAAACAGACACGGAGGATTCACATACGTTAACATCCAAAAACAACAAGTAACAATCTGTGTACTTTAGTTTGTGTTTTTTTTTTTTTTTGTCTTTCAGTGATGTGATGATGTGTCGACAGTGTTGTTGTCATTGATTAGAATTCCTCATGGGTGCGAAAGAAACTACACACTATAGCTTTAAGTCCACCATTGTGCGCTGTAGCGTTGCTGTTAATTTAATTTCAGAATCGGCAAATATGATTGATGCTTTTATCGTTAAAACACAAAATCACCGACAACTGGACAGAATTTCTCCCTGCTGTTGTGATATTGTGGTAGCAGCATGAGGGTCTGACTGAATTTTGTTTATCACTTTTCATCAGTCAACGTCTCAGACAGCCACAATAAAGTCATAAAAAAGCAACAAAAATTACAAAAGAATTACAAAAAAAGCGACATGCAGCAATCCATTTCACTTTTTTCCATGTATGCATGTCAATAAACTCTACATGTCTGGCCCTTGATGTGATTCTCTTTTCCAGTGTGGCCCTTAAGGAAAATGCGTTTGACACTCCTGCTTTATAGAATAGACTGCAAATACTGAATTAATAAAAAGCAGTAGCTGAGTTCAGCATCCATTTCCTTTTCAGCCGTTCAACTAATTTGTCTTACTGAACGTTTTTTTAATGAACTTGGCAACTCTTTGTTGATGCCAGGACTCGCACACAATCACACAGCAGCCACTGTGCTTGCAGTAATGCTCTTATTGGATTGTACAGTGTATTTCCTGCTGATTACAGAGCAGCAAGACGAAGCTCCAGAGTCATCCTCAGTGCGTAAAGCTGGAAACATTACTCTAAGTCTAATCTTCTACTCAATATGCTAACAAGCCATTCTAATTAAGTCCTACATGACATTTAGTCCAGAATATTACATTTTATCTGATTATGATTATCCCTATAAGTATCCCACCAACAGATTTGTGCTTGTTTATAGCTCAGAACTTGGCACTCTTCTGCCTATAGCAGGGGCAGAGCGGGGGAGCGGGGATGAAATAACTTCAACTTTGTTTCATGTTTCCCTCAGTCTCTCTGACTGGACCTGCAAATCAATGAAGCAAAAGTTCTATTACTTGGCGTTTTATGTTATGTAACTTAAAAAAAAGTAACTTCAGACCAATTTTGCCCCCTTTTAAGTGTCAAAAGTTTTATTAGTTATCCTAAAGCCCAGTAGAGGCCAACGATTCATAATGAGACAAAACCATTCTAGAACACTGCAGGGAAATAAGGTTTCAACGGGCTGAACCGTACAGTACAGGGTCAGGGAAACATCATGTGGCCGGAACATTAAGTGTGTGTGCCTTTACTTTGAGTTGAGTCTGCAAATGAAAAGTTTTTACCCTAGTCTGTGCAGAAAGCAAATTACCTTGTAGTCTTTTCATTAACAGACTCTAAATGCAAATGTGCATTAGCAATAAACTGAAAGACGGTGAAATGCTCGCAAGCACTAAGTAGACATATAATAATATAATATGTATTTAATGTTAATATAAAACTATTGATTGTAGCTGCAAATTCTCAAAAAAAATGGTTTTGTAGGATATCGTAGGAAAGGTTATGCACTCTAAAACATACGATATCATATGAAAACTTGGAGACCTCTGACTGGTCACGTGACATCAGCTACATAGCGGAAGTTGCTAGGTATTTAAGCCACTACAGAGCTTGGTGTCGCAGGCTACAGACCTCCGTCACAGCTCGTCCTATCAGCAGCAGTTAGTAGATTGTTTAGCAGCTACAGAGCTCTGCGACGCCGGCTACGGTGCTCCACATGGTGCTCCATCAGGTCAGTGGTAGTTGGTGGTTAGGTTACCCGAGAATAGGTGACTGTGAGCCGGGTACAGAGCACCGCGAGCTGCCGGTCATTTCGGTGGAGATTACCGTTAAATTTAGGCAAGAAAAAGTGAGCGTTATGCGGCGACGAAAGTTACAGGTGGAAAATGTACAACTTATAGCTAGTGTTTAAAATAGTTACTGCAGTACAAATTCAAAATACTGGAGAGAGTCGACTCCCCTGCCCCCTCCTCCCCAGACTCTAAATTCACGGAGGTTGCCAGGCTGAGACCGCAGTATCCACAACAATGTTGCTAGACGCTTGTCTCACATAGCCAGACATTACTTCACAGCACAGCGGAGTAGCTAATGTTAGATGCTAGCTAAAAGCCCGTGCTCATGCGGAGCGCTGTACCCAACTGACACACTTTTTCGGCTTAGAATTACAGTAAGAACCGCTAAAAACACAACAACCTCACTGTCCTCTCCACTCGACGGACAAACACATGTCCTTGGCTTAGAATTACGGTGCTAACCGCCAAAAATGACAATACCTTGCCAACCTCTCCACCCGACTGAACACACTTTATTGGCTTAGAATTACGGCAACAATCGCTAAACACACTGCAAACTCACGGTCCTCTCTTCCAGATATACAGCCCCCCTCTCATGGCTTAAAATAACTCACCGTTGTCGGCTATGGCCGCTGAACAGTCTACACGTTGTAAACAGCTGTTTACCTTACCACTGGCCTGGTCATCTTGTAACGTTAGCAGTTAGCAGGGTTAGCATGGCGGCGTTAGCCAGGACCAGTCAGGATCACTTTACTGGCTGTGTCTCTATTGTTTTTGCGAGTAACGTTAACCAACTCGGGTACTCTAGATATAAAATTCAAAATTAAAAAATGCCCGTGATAAATTAGCCTGAAGCTAATGCTTACCTGTTCAGGAGGAAATTAACCAACTCAGCGTCCTTTTGGGCTCTAAGCTGTCTCCATCTTTCAAATACATCTCCAATATTTTCCAGAGGTTTGGTCACGCAACTGTTTTTTTTTTGTTTTTAGGTTGGGTAGAATTTATCTCCGTTGATCCTGTTAGTTTGTTTGCTGCTTTCATGGCTGTAGTAACATTATAGCTGTTGCTGGGTTTATGTTTTCACAGGTATATCTGGCAACCTGGCCTGGCTGTCAAACTGGGCAGTTGATTACAACACACAGGCCAGAACACAAACAGACATTCGGTCACGGAACGGAATGGAAATTTTAAAGGAGAAAAAACTGGCATTAGCATTGTTGTCATAAAACATAGTATTTCAACTTAGCATTTTCCTTAATATCTGATGATGCATTGGGGTAATTGTTGGATTTGTTACGGTAAATATATTAAATATTGGACCTTTAAGTTTAGGCACCGAAATTACTAATTAAGTTTAGGACAAATATCCTGGTTTGTATTAAAACACTCCCAAGGAACACACATTTCCTGGATGAAAGTCTTTTGTTTTGGTTCAAAGTCCTGAGTGTTAACACCCGCCCGTCCACTCCGACCACCTCCCTGCACTCAATGTGGTGCACACAGCAACAAAAATCATACAAATCACAGTATTTATCTTTTCGTAGATTTTCAAACGTATGGTTCATGAGAACAGGCTGAACAACAATAACGTCAATTATGACTATAACTATGAATCTATGAGACCGAACGATGACCGTCACCATGGTCTTACCTTGAATGATGCAATATTTCAACTTATCCTATTATATCAACAAAGTCATGTGACTGATTGGCCGCTGTCCATAAGAGCATCCAAGTGGCCACGTCTCTTCCTCTTGCCTGGAATGCCTCAGCCCGTTCTGAGCAACAGGAGATGGTGACAGTCATTGTTTGGTCTCATAGATCCATAGATATAGTCATAAGTTACGATCTATTTGGGCCTCACTCAGACCGTCACCATGGTCTTACCTTAGATGACAAGTACCATCAAGGTCACCCAACGGTGCAGGGGATGCCACATTCATTCTGTAGAACCTGGACAAGGTACAAGGTCAGATTTCTGAAAGAGGAACTCCTCTAAGAGCAGCCCAGGAAGCAGCCACGCCTCTGGTCGAGTGGAACACCAGATTAGCTGGGACCGGGAGATCCTGCCCAGAATAGGCTGCAGAGAAAGGGTTTGAGAGCTTCTCAGAGCCCGAGTGCGGGCAAGATAAGCCCTGAGTGCCCTCACTAGACATAAAGTAAGCAGGCTCACATCCCCCTGCAGAAGAGCTGGATCAAGCTAAAAGGAGCTGATCTCTTTCACCTAGTTAATAGTCTGAGGGTTAACCACCTTAGGCAGAACAGAGGGATTCAGAACATATAGCCAAGAGAGAGAAACCTAAGGGTAGTCTGTTCTATGGGTTCATAAGGAGCTTGAGTCAAGGCCTTCAGCACCAAGGGTAGTTCCCATGAAGGAGACCTGGGGGACCTGTATGACGCAACAGGGAGAACCATCCTGCAGTGGGTAGTCTCCGCTGATGCAAACAGATCATCCCGTGCCATGCCGAATCGAGTCCACAGGAGGGCTACAACTTCTGGATGGAGTCTCCACTCTCCTGGGGGAGGACCAGTCCTGGACAGGATGTCCGCTGCCCGGTTCACAACTCCTGGAATGTAAATCGCCCTGAGCAAAACCAGATGCCGAAAAGCCCAAAACAGGAGTTCCTGTGCAACCTGGAGGCAGCGCAGAGACCTGGTGCCTCCCTGGTGATTTATGTGATACACAGTGCAGGAACTGTCCGACACACGAAACGTCTTATCGCACCCTTTAATGACCTGTCTCTCTTAGTTACGCTGTTATAGTTCTAGACTGCCAGGGGACTTCCTTCCTTCCTTTGACACACTGAGCTGCTCTCTCCTCTCCCTTTCTATTACCATTTGTGTGCATCCCGTCCCAGAAATGCTTGTTATTAATCCTAGCTTCTGGGGAGTTTACTCCCCGGAGTCCTTATGTTTTTTCACCCAGCGTATTTCTTTGGAGAACGTTGGCACCAAGATCCTGGTTGCAGCTGTCGCCGTGGTCCTGCTGCACTCCCTGCTGAGCTCAGCGGTGCCCTGCAATGTCCTGCTGCTTCCTGCTGAACCCTGCTGCTTCCTGCTGAACCCTGCTGCTTCCTGCTACGTCCATCCATGCTCTGCTGGGCCACGCTACATCCTGTAACGCCCTGCAGCGCCCTGATATGACATGAACTACTACGACTACCATTTGAAGTCACTGTTCCATATTATTTTGACCATTATCGCCACTGTTTATCATATCCCCAACTGGCCCGTCAGACACCGCCTACCAAGAGCCTGGGTCTGTCCGAGGTTTCTTCCCAAGAGGGAGTTTTTCCTCGCCATTGTCGCACTGCTTGCTCTTGAGGGAATTACTGGAATTGCTGGAATTGTTGGGACTTTGTAAATTATAGAGTGTGGTCTAGACTATATCTGTAAAGTGTCTCAAGATAACTCTTGTTATGATTTGATACCATAAATAAAATTGAATTGAATTGAATTGAATTTAACCGGACAGCGTGGAGTAATTGTCACACGCTCCGGATCCAGAGACGTCAAAGCCGCCGTTTCCCATTTAACGGGAGGCATATCCCCCATACCAGTGCCGGGGGCATATTATACTTTATACTTTAGCCAATCTCCGGCAGCCTGCATTGAATTGAGGGGCCCGAATAGGGGTGCTCCAGGCCTTTCTGAGCATCTGCAAATAATCCCCAGCCACAGGAAATGACACCAATTGCTGGGACTGGGAGATGCCTGCCCACACTCCATCCACCGGAGCAGGGGGCACAGTCGGGACATCAAGACCCACACTTTTTGCCACACTCATGACCTTGGAGATAATATCAATGAGTGAGGGCTCACTGTCACCTGTGTTGGACAAAATGGACAGCCCACCAAACCGCGAAGAGTCAAACTGTTCAGACTCAGCTACATCCTCAGCCTGCCCACCACTCCCAAAAGGGGAGGCCGGGGCATTAAGGGAGAGGGCGTCAGGGTGATCACAATCATCCAGCTGATAGGAGGGCAACCCGTCAGGGGAGGAATCCCTTGAGGGTCCTGGCTCTGACATGGTTCTCGCCACAGAACGCTGAGCCTCAATCTTACCTAACCTATCAGACAAACCATGTATGGCAGTCAGGATCTGTGACAGAGAGTCCAGTTGCTGATACTGGTCACCCAGAACCCTCGTAGACCGAATCGGACTATGAGAAGGACGGGGAACATATTGTGCACCCGAGCCCCGTCCCTGTCTATGGTCAGGAGAGTGCTCACGTCTGCGCTGCTGGGAGTGTTTCCTAGAAACGTGTCCCATGTCATCCTGTGAAGGCTGCACTGCTGAAGCCTGAACAGATTTCTCTGCACATCGGGCTCTCAGGATGAGCTCTTCCACAAGGGTTCTCAATGTCCACCAATAAATGAGCCATACCCAAACAAGAGGGACATTCACAATGACCATCACGGGCAACCATGACCCCCCCGGCAACAATGGCACGAGTGTGACGCCATCACTTTGTAATGCAAAATTTTTGCGAACAAAAAACAAACAGAGCCTAACAGCTACGGATAGCTGGAAAAAGGGTAACAAAAAACAGAAAACAGAAAAGAAATGCAACACACTTCTCAATGGCAAAAAAGAGGGAGGAAATCAGGTACTCAGACACTGCGAACAGGGGATAAAGGCAATACACACAAAGTATGTTTCAATTAACTAAGTAGGCTAGTTGCAAACTAAGCAGTCTCATTAAATGAGAAACTCAAATTCCCAATGTATCTTACAAACAGGGAAAGAAAAAACACAAACAAGTAGATCCGAGGCACCAACAGGGAAAACGGGGCACACAAGTTAACAGCACTAATTGAAACAGAAAAAATCAGTAAAGATCAGTAAGCAACAAACAACAGCCTCCTAAGGTCAGTCACATGACTTTGTTGATATAATGTCTCGAGGATAGGTTGAAGGATTGCATCATTCAAGGTAAGACCGTGGTGACGGTCTGAGTGAGGTCAAAATAGATGACTTCCAGCTCAAATCCTTCAGAATAAAAGCTTCATCTCTATACATGTTTACTGACCAGAAAAGAACTATTTGGCACAAAAACCGCAAAATGTCTATATTACTAACTCTTCATGACCTAAACTTTGCCCTCATACTATCATTTAATCTGTAGCTCTGTAAAAAAAATAATATGTATATCAACCTTTCACTAATACTTTTTGGTTTAACAATAAAAAAAATTGATTGCGGGCATATGTGCATGTATGACTGACAGCAGTGGTAATATGTCTGTGCTGTTTGTTCAGGTTGTATCGCCGATGTTGCGTTTTTATCCATTTTTATAGATTTGATTGATTAAGCGTGAAATGTCTGCCGAGACAAGTCATGAAATGTTTTGTTGCATTGCCTCAATCACAGAATATTACCCACAATACAATTGTCCCACTGTGGTAAACTGTTTGCTGCTAACAGCTATATTTCAGCTCCCTTCACTATATTACATTTGTTTTTCCTCGGAGGATTCTGCTGTGCATGCGACATTAGTTCAGGAACGCCACGCTAGGAAAACAACACGTCTCCTCTGCCAACCGTCACACTGGCTGATAAACATATTACACTAATATATCTGCCGTAGCCTTAAATAACTTGAGAATATTTCCAGACCACCACAGGGTATTTATCAAAATCCATCTTTTAAATGTTTCTCATAATCCATCTTCTTCCAGGGGGGACAGCAGCAAACAGCAGTTTTACAGTAAGGGACACAAAATGCTTTTAATCATAAATCATCTTTCCACTTGGTGAAGGAACATGATGAATTAGTGCCAGTTCCAGTGTTATGTTGCCTCAGCATAGTCTGGACCTCTACATGTATCAAGCATTTAGAGCTTTCAGGTATTGGGTGTTGTGCACCTTTTATGCCACATGAATGCAGGGAACACTAAACATGCGGGTATCGAGTGGTACAGCAATATGACTCCTTATCCTCCAAAATATTGAGCTGTAGGCTACATAAAGCTGATGACTTATGAAATCAAGACATGTTTTTACTACGGCTGGGTATCGTTAAAAAAAAATGTAATACCTTTACCGTGACTTTGATACAGGTTCCTAAACAATACTTTTTTCAATACCAATTTTATAAAACCAAAAGAAATTACAACATTACACATTACGGCACAAATCTTTTGAATTATTTTTGAGTTTTTCCTGCGTGTCTCTACGACATCTAACGTTAGACAACCAATCACAGACATTATTAGATCTTGCTGCATGCTTATTGGCTCACTGGCTAATGAGATTTACTCCTTAGGTATTGAAATTGTGTATTTAATTATGAGGCATTTTTCGATACTTTAGAGGCATTTCAGTCGGTGCCTAAAAAGTACTGAATTCGGTACCCAGCCCTAGTTTTCACTTAACTTACTGTGATAATTGTGTTGATGCTACGTGTCTATGTTTTATTTTTTACAGTAAATGTACATAAATCTATCAACGCGTATGTATGTGTTGTATCATGACAGTAGCAGAAATTCTTTTATTTTTAAAGCTACCAGTCTGACTACAGCCTCACAGATGGAAGGAGAAACCAAATCAAACAGAAGCTAACGGGTGGGGATACTGTAGAATACGACACGCAGACACTTCATATCAGTTCATATGGAGATCACGTTTGCACATTAATATTTAGTGTTTGATAAATGTATTTGTAAATGTGTGGAGTTTTTTTTTAATATTCATGAGTGCGGTGTCCTTTATGAGGGACAATAATGTAGTGAACAAACATTACAAAGACACAGTTGGGGGTTTATCCTGAGAGGACAAAATATTACAAACACCTGCTTCTTCAACTGAGCCGTGAAGATGATGAAGATGAAGAGGAGTCATAAATCAGTGAGGACAAGCCATGCTCATCCTAAACTCACAGGACTTACAAACACTGAGAAAGTGAAACTTTTTTAAGGCGGAAAAGAGACCGGCAGTGACATTGGTGTTTGTCATTTTTTGAAAGGAGAATTCATCTAATATGTTTATTGATTCAAATAAGAAAACTGCCATATGTAGCTTAACTTAAAAAAAAATTTAAAAAAATAAACAGAATGGGGAAAAGTCAAAACCTATGGTTTTGTGGGATGTGTGTGTTCAGTTTGTTGTGTTGATGCCAGGAGCTGATACTGCCCGTGTGTTGTGTGATCTGAGAAATGAAAAATAAACTGTTAAAACAATATGTTTTGCTGGATACGTGTTGTTTTCACGGTTAATATCAAAGGTAGAAGTGTAAATCAGTTGTGAAATATGGAAACACTTTCAAGAAAAGGCAGCCCGGGGGTTTGTCATCCTTTATGTCTGTGGGAAATCACAAGCAATTTAATTGCTGTGATGTGTAATGAGTGTCTCTTTTCTTTTGCACCAAATGAATTGTGTTGCATATTGATTGGTGAGATGCTGACTCTCTCTGATTACTCAGTTGGTAGTAATTTGCCATTGTTAAATCCTCCATGCAAAGTAAATTTCCCTGGAGAAGAATAAACAAACTCAGCAGGTCATTTAGATGAAGCTAGTGCACCCAGTGTCCACAATCTGACATCTCCAGAGAGTCCAGTCAGTCCAATTAAGACTAGAGAGAACTACGGAGGGCCCTGTTTTGAAAGAGACATGTATTTTTACATTTTGTTAAATTGAGACCAGGTTCCACTCATGCACTGAGCCCATTCACAGGATGAAATAAACACCCACAATATCCAAAGACCACCTGTAAGTAGGGATGCACCGAATCCAGGATTGGGCTTCGGATTGGGCCAAATATTGGGCTTTTTCACGGGCTTTGGTTTCTGCCGAACCTTAGAATTTTTTTCCACAGAACCGAACCCTACACTTGCACTACGCGCTCTACGCCGGTCGCCGTAATGACGGCGGCGTTGATTACGGGAAGGTGTTTCCGTAGGTGGAACTTTCAGTCAAAAGAAGGCCATTCAAGTCCAGCTACATGTTCAATCTGCAATGCCGATTTGTCTGGTGGCGAGGACCCTAAACTATACACAACATGGCCGCTGTTACAACATTTGGTATGAAACATCCGAAATAATACGAGTTGTGCATGAAGGAATCTACAGACAACAGCCAGAATGCTGCAACTTCAGGTAAGGTAAAGGAAGGACAGTCCCAGCTAAAAACTGGTGTTACCCATTTGTTTACTTCATTAATGCGTCTACTGTGTTAATGGACTGAGGATGGGAGGAGGAGTCGGTATTCCGTTTCAATTCTTAACCAGTGGATTCGGTATTCGGTTGAACCCCAAAAATCTGGATTCGGTGGTTCCCTACCTGTAAGTGCTGCTTTAAACTGCATTTAGTTTCAGTGCACCCTGGACTCCTGGAACAAATTACAGCACTTTCTTAAAA
The DNA here is from genome assembly GCF_004354835.1 of Perca flavescens. Lineage (NCBI taxonomy): Eukaryota > Metazoa > Chordata > Actinopteri > Perciformes > Percidae > Perca > Perca flavescens. Next base: position 2,473,283 of record NC_041342.1, read on the forward strand.
TCAACTCAATTGTGCCTCTTGGACAACTTAGAAATCTGGTTTTAAACCTGCAAACTTCAACTTGTAACTGCTTCACATAACTGTATTTTCGTCTGCATGCCTATTTTCCTAACGCATTCATCAAATCATTTTCCATATCTGAATGTTTTATTGCCCTTCTACGTTTCTTATGATTGTGCTTTCTGGTCCGCTGTATTTGTCGTTGTAATCTGACTTGACGACATTGAAAATGAGGGTCTCCCCTCAATGATCTCTCCAGGATCAATAGAGGTTGAATGAATAAGTGAATACAATACAAGAAAGAGCCAGCAGTGCTTCCACTCCTTTGTCTGCAAGGCTTACTATAAGGACATCCGTAGGTCTCCAGCCGGAGTCCGATCCTCCCGCTGGGGTTCCAGTCCAGAGGAATGAGGCGGAGGAAGCGAGCGATCGCCGGCTGCTGCAGTTTGTACTGAACCACGCTGTCTGCATTACTGTTCCCTGGAAAAGACTGAAAACACACACACACACACACACACACACACACACACACACACACTGTCACTCAGAACACACTGAGAGTAAAAACACTAGCATCAAACACCAATACACAAAATACAAACTTTTCATCTTTACAGTTTAAGTAACTTCACACTACTCAATAGTTTCTTTAAAGAAAAGATATAGATTTTATAATACACCAATTTTTACGTAAGGTAAACAAGAAGGAATGAAAATCAGCAGTTTTCTTCTATATAGTATTTTGTCTCTAGTAATTTATGGAATTATAAAAAGAATAGTGTGATTAATCCTGCCTCTCTCCAGCATCACGCGGTACGTTTTCGTCATCACATTGGATGTCTGCATCATCTCTAAATACTAATGAATGTGGTGTTTGTATTGCTTTCACTTCCATTACTTTCTGAAAAACAGTAAGAACACAGTTTTACTATTGTAAATGTAGGAGCCACATATTGTATGTTGTTTACGTATGGTCTCATTTATATTATTTATTGATTATTATATTGTGCACTTACACTACCGTTCAAAAGTTTGGGTCACTTAAAAATTTCCATTCCACTCCATTCCAGAGAGAATACCATCTCAGATCAGTTGCATTGTTTTTTAATCAGGGCAGCAGTTTTCAGATTACATTATCTGCTTACATAATTGCAAAAGGGTTCTCGACCCTAGCTGTGAGGGAATCCGCTACGACCTGTGGTACCCAGCGGAGCTGAGGATAACGACGACGGATGGCGTGCGCACAAGCTTTAAAGACCCAAAACTGGCCGAGGATTTCATAACGAAAAACCTGAAGCACGCATCCTGAAGATGTGACAGCGCGGAGTCACAGGGTTTCCCACATCCCGTATACAGAGGTATGTTTGACTGACAGTATCAAAGTGTACAAACCACTTTATTGATTGAATCACCCAGTTTGCAGAACTTTAAACACTTCTCATGTGGTCAGACACAACTAGCAAATCGGAATCACTCTTTGTGCAAAACTGTAAACACATTGTCATTCACAAAGCACATGTAGCATTGTGGTGCACTTCAACTCAAAATGGCACAACACAGCCCCCAAAAGTGAAACACAAGCAACACACTGTTGTCATCGGTAACACACAAGAACTCAAAATTGAACACACCTGTTTCAAATCAGTAATGTGTTGCACCTAATCGGTAATCAGGATATAAAGCCATGTCAAATCCAAATGGCATGTGTGATTTTTACAATGGAGGGCAGGAGAGAAGGAGGAAGTGGAAGTGGAAGTGGAAGTGGAAGAGGAAGAGGAAGAGGAGGAAGAGGAAGAGGAGGAGGAGGAAGAGACAGAGGAGGAGGAAGAGGCAGAGGAGGAGGAAGAGACAGAGGAGGAGGAGGAGGAGGAAGAGGAGCCATCATTTGAAATTAGAGCAACAATCATACACCATGTTCTGGTTCATGGAAAGAGGTATGAGGGAAGCAGGACCTCGTGTTCAACCAAATATAAGCAGGTTCTCTGTGGCCCCCATCGTCAGGACATTCAGAGAAGAGAACAGGTAAGTGGACTATCATTTGTGGTCCCTCAAACTTACAGTACAGTATGTACAGTCGTGGAACGTCTCAGTAAATTACTGTAACATACAGAGTACCATTTGAGAGAAATTCTAAAAGGGTAAAAGAGCTACGATATCAATATGTACAAGTAAGTAATCATGTCCAGAGATTATACAGCACTACTGTACATCTTTACTGTGCTGAATGTAATGCAACACATGTATACAGAGGCATGACGCCTGGAATGCTATGTCATTTACGTTACTTCAAAAATGTATTTTTGTTCATTTCTACAGAGAATGTTTCAACTGGATTCCATGGAGAGGCCTCATGAGTGCATCTTCTTGGATGAAGCTGGCTTCAATCTCACCAAGAGGAGAAGGAGAGGCCGCAACATTATTGGTCAACGTGCCATTGTAGAGTTGCCAGGGCAGCGTGGTGGCAACGTGACCATACGTGCGGCCATCAGCAGCTACGGGGTTATTCACCGCCATGTAACTCTAGGGCCTTACAACACCGCCCATTTTATAACATTTCTGTATGCTCTACAGGAAGCACTACTGAGACGTGAACAGAGAGGTGATGAGCAGGCAGAGCATCCCATGTATGTGGTAATCTGGGACAATGTGAACTTTCACCGTGGTCCTAGAATTCGTGAGCGGTTTGAAAATAACCCACGTTTTATAAATGTGTGCCTCCCACCATACTTGCCCTTCCTTAATCCCATTGAAGAATTTTTTTTTCTGCATGGAGGTGGAAGGTCTATGACAGAAATCCTTATGCACAGGAAAATCTCATTCAGTCAATGGATACAGCATGTGACAACACTGGAGTGGAAGCGATTCAAGGTTGGATTCGGCACATTAAAGGATTCTTTCCCCGTTGTTTAGCGAGGGACAGGATTGGCTGTGACGTTGATGAGGTCCTGTGGCCTGACCATGCCCAGAGGGATGATGCTGAGGCAGAATGATTCCAAGACATTGCTTGCTATTGATCTGCTGCATATTTTGTTTGCGACTACATTTATGTGTGCAGGATTGTGCAAGTACTTCATAATAAATATAATTTTTCCCCTGCTCTGCCCTGAGTGCAGTGTTTTGAATTTATCTCTGTAGTGTGTAATGACTGCTGTGTAGTGTTTATGCATTAGCTGGATGTGTTATCTGAAAACAGTGTTTGGTTTTGGGTAAAGATAACAACATACAGTACAGGCCAAAAGTTTGGACAGACCTTGTCATTCAATGTGTTTCTTTATTTTTGTGACTATTTACATTGTAGATTCTCACTGAAGGCATCAAAACTTTGAATGAACACATATGGAATTATGTACTTAACAAAAAAGTGTGAAATAACTGAAAACATGTCTTATATTTTAGATTCTTCAAAGTAGCCACCCTTTGCTTTTTTTGATACCTCTGCAAACCCTTGGTGTTCTCTCAATGAGCTTCATGAGGTAGTCACCTGAAATGGTTTTACCTTCACAGGTGTGCCTTGTCAGGGTTAATTAGTGGAATTATTTCCCTTATTAATAAAAAAGCAAAGGGTGGCTACTTTGAAGAATCTAAAATATAAGACATGTTTTCAGTTATTTCACACTTTTTTTGTTAAGTATATAATTCCATATGTGTTCATTCATAGTTTTAATGCCTTTAGTGAGAATCTACAATGTAAATAGTCATGAAAATAAAAAGGAAGCGCATTGAATGAGAAGGTGTGTCCAAACTTTTGGCCTGTACTGTAGTTCTGAAGCAATTGTTTGATATAGCAAGACAAGACAAAGGTTTTGACAGTGTAGCTTAAGTTTGGTGATTTGTGTTTAAGGTTTTGAAAAAGCGAGAGAAACATTCAAAAGTGTTTTAGCAATTCAGAAATACAGTAACGACCAGGCTCGACAGATGTCTTTTGAGGCATATCAACTAAAAGAAGCTCGTAACACTTTTACCTATCTTGACATTTCAACCAGCAAATACAGAGATTTATTCAAGCATAACTTTAAACTAGCCCTGGGAAGGGCCAAACAGGACATTATCCGTTGGTCAGCGCTGCCTATATCGCTTGCTGGCAAGGTCTTATTCTTGTTTCATACAATACCGGTTTTTATCCCAAAGTCTTTTTTTCAGAGAGCTAGATAAATCTATATCTACCTTTTATCTGGAATAAGACCATCCCACGAATAAGGAGGGCACATCTTGAGAAACAGAAAGAGGCGGGAGGCTTAGCGCTGCCGAATGTTTTACAATATTACTGAGCAGATAATATTTATAAACTGATATACTGGGTCTCTGCGTCTTACAAGGGGGGTGGACCTGTATGGGTTGAAATGGAACAACATTCCACTCACTTCCTACCTTCTTTAGTATGTGCGCCATTGCCACTCAGTAAGCAGCGCCTCACAAATAATCCTGGTCCCAATTCAGGACCCACTTCAAACAAAGACAGGGTATGCCCTCTCTCCCAATCTCAGCCAACGCACTCTTTCCACCCTCACTCATGGATACAGCATTTAAGTTATGGTTCAGGAATGGTCTGAAACGGGTGAAGGATGGTGTGTTCATGTCGTTCGAGCGGCTGGTAACTGGGTATAATATCCCCAGTTCGGAAACATTTCCCTTCCTTTCCGTTACTCTTGCCAAATGACTGGATAGATGAGTGGTTGTAGGGGGATCTAAATCAAAGAGGAGGAGTGAGCAGATTATATGAGGATATCCAGATGATCGCCTTGCCGTCACTTAGTCATATTAGGGATGGATGCAATTAAGAGAATACATTCAACTTCAATTTGTATCAGACAGGGTTTGCTTCAGTTTAAGGTGCTCCACAGGCTTCATCTATCTAGGAGTAGGCTTGCCAGGATATATCCAGATGTCGATCCAACTTGCTCCCGATGCTGCCAGGCTCCGGCTACCCTCTATCATATGTTCTGGGCTTGCCCAAAGTTGATACAATTTTGGTCTTTAATTTTTGACACTTTTTCTTGCATCTGTGACAGAGAGATAAGCCCTGCTCCTGAAATTGCAATATTTGGTGTGACCCCTGCTGGGATGGCGATATCTGGGGCACAATCAGACGCTATTTAGTTTTCATCTCTATTGGCCAGACGTCTTATTTTGTGTAATTGGAAGTCAGATATGCCTCCCACACACAGGCGCTGGGTTGAGGGTGTAATGGCACACTTGAAACTTGAGAAGTTGAAACACACGATCAGGGGTTCAACCCAGAGATTTTATAAGGTCTGGCAGCCATTTCTGGATTATTTAAATTTACAATTTCCTGCTGGAAACACTGGGAGATAATTGATTCACAGGCTCTGTAACATGACCCTTTTTTTTTTTTTTCTTAAAGTACGTTTGTTTTTGTGTTATTACAGTTTTTCACGATCGCTATGACAATTTTTTCAATACTTTTAACAACTTTCCTAAACTCTTAACGCACCAACACACCTACAACACACAATTGGCAAAACAGTTAATTTCATGCTCAAAATCACACATTGTAAATTAAACTCCAACACTGATTTTCAAAATACAATAATTCACTAACACAATACACTGTGTTTGCCAAAACAATGCAATCATGTCTGAAAATCAAATAATTCTGTCACATGTTCTGTTGTCAATCATAGCACAATGTCATACAACACACTAACATCCCATAGAATTACAGCAACTGCATTATTTTAAATGTGTCAGTCAGGTTTGCCCTTATACAACCGACAATAGTGATTGTATTGATCATAGATTGTGTTTTACACTGCAGTTTCTCTTGAAGCCTCTCTACATTTTTGTTTTGTTGGGTTTAGTAAAGTTTTTTTAAAGATTATTTTTGGGGCTTTTCCGCCTTTATTCGACAGGATAGCTAGTTGAGAAAGGGGAGAGAGGGGGAAAACATGCAGGAAATCATCACAAGTCGGATCTGAACCCTGGACCTCTGCGTCAGGGCATAACACTCCAAGTATATGTGCGCCTGCTCTACCCACTGAACCAATCCGGCCACCATTTTGTTTCTTTTGCTGCAGAGATTCAATACAAAAAAAGATTGACCCATCTCAGAGTAGCTTTATAGAATGTACGGTTTATGAAAAAAAGGAGACAGAAACAGAATTGTCCTGGTACTCCTCTTCCTCTCCCTCCTGAAGGCATTTTTCTTATTTTCTGTGTTCATCTAAAGTATATTGTTCAAACAGGTCCTCTTTTACTGTATGTACTATCATGTGATTGAAAGAACCTCAACACCTGAGTGTGTTTCCTAGAAGGGAATCAGCTGTGATTGATCTATTTGCATAACTTCAATCAGCTGTTTCTCAATAAATGCGTGTATAAAATGCAGGTTATATATTTGTGTTTCAATTTACAATTTGAACAGCTGTTCACTTTGACTTTAGCCTATAAGTTAGGTTTAGAACATGATGTTATCTGTTCTGACATACAGTGTGAAAGCATTTGGAAATTTGGCAGTAAAGATCCATTGTTTTGGTTTTGGTGGAGCTTGTGTGAAGCATTTCAAGCATTTCAAATTTGTGTTAACTGTATGCATTTTGTGTAAAAGCAACGAGAAATGTGTTAATTGTATAGCATACACAGGCGGATGTTGTGCTGTGTTAAGAGTTTAGGAAAGTTGTTAAAAGTATTGAAAAAAGTGTCATAGCGATCGTGAAAAACTGTATTGTCATTTTATTATTGTATATGTTGGGGTTGCTGTTTGGGGACTTGTTAATTGTTTTATAAGTGTTTACAATTCAAAACCCAATAACAACATTTGAATAATATTAAAGTGATGGGATAAATGTGTAGAGTTTTGAAAACTGTGTTCAGGCAATAAAAAAACTAACTAGAGTTTGCTCCACATGAAATGCTGGTCCAGTTGTGCCCGCTGTAGATTACATGGATGTTTTAATAACAAGTTTTGGGAGCTTGCAAAAATCCGTTTTCAGAATTTGTGGTGTTTTAACAACGTCATGCTATTACACTTTTCTTCTAACTCACAGTCCCAACAGTCATTATTCACACGGCCACAAGAGCAAGTACACATTTTAAGTGTTAAATGAATAAATGATAAAAAAAGAAAGGATGACAAAAGAAAGGAGGAGATACAGTAAAGAGTATCAAAGGGAAAGGCCAGAGGGACAAAATGAAAGGAAAAGAAAATCACATGGTGAGAGTAAGAGGGAGATAAGCAGCAGAAAATGAGGAGAGGAAATAAAAAGGGAGAGAGGAAATTTGAGAAGAACGGGAAAAAGTTTAAAAAAAGATGATCACTCGTGTCCTCACCCCCAGCCCTCCAGACAGGAGGAAATAAACCAAAAAAGAGGAGAGAGACTATAAAGAAAAGATGGATTGCTATATTTCCAAGCACCCACAGGCTTCTGGAAGAAGACTGTTGCTAAAAAGCACCCACAGGCTTCTGGAAGAAGAAGAAGAAGAAAAAAAAAAAGAGGAACAAGAGAAAGAGGAAAAGAGAAAACAGCATATTTCTCTCCGGGTCTTCAGGCCTCTACGCTGAAAGCAGAAGAAGAGTATAAAATGTGTTGTGGTTGATCAGCTCTGCCTTCAACTTTCTCCTCTGACGGACTCGGTAAGCTCGGCTGACGAATGGACGCTGGGAAACATTTTGAAATGTGACATTCGTGGCATCGTGCTCAGTTTAATGCAGAGCGTCAGATCAAAATGTTTTTATGCTGTGAGAAGTCGTTCTCTGCTCTCCCTCCGAGACGATCCTCGGTGCTCAGATTAGCTGGATTCTCTCCATGTGAGGAAATTGCCTCGGCGCGACTTCTAATCAAAAGCTTCTCTCTGCACCGCTGGAACACGTGGCTTTACGCTGGACAAATGTCCATGTTCACGGTGTGTAATACCCACACGTTGTATAAGGCTCACTGGGAACATTCGGGTGAACTGCCTCTCTGTGCTAGTCTTTGCCAGATCTTCCTCCACAGCGCTGCGGAAGAGGGTCTGGCTAGTCCACACAGCATTCCGGGATGGGAGAAAAACATGCTCTGGTTTATTGGCTTTTCTTATTAAAGGGATACGCCACCGTTTGTTGAAATAGGGCTTATCACGGTCTCCCTCCCTCATGCATTGTTTTAGTCCGGTGCAACACCGGCAGCACCGCCGATAGTTAGCTTAGCGTAGTGAATGGAATCCTATGTTGCCGGTTAGCATGTTAGCCCTATTTCAACAAACGGAGGCTTATTCCTTTAAACCAATCACAATCGTCTTGGGTGGCGCTAAGCTCCGAAAAGGGAGAACGGTGCTTCTGCAAAATAGCCTCAGGAAGGAACTTGTTTTGGTGGAACGTGTACGTTCAAAAGTAGTTTTAGTCGTGTAACAGAAAACTCTGATTGGACAGATAGTCTAGCTAGCTGTCTGGATTTACCCTGCAGAGATCTGAGGAGCAGTTAACCATAGTCCTCACAAATCCACCGGAGGTTAGAACGCCAACACAAAGAAAGAGGAAGGCGACGGATATCTGTCGAATCCGGCGGAATTTCCTGCGGCACCGGAACTATCCCAGAAATGAAACGTCGTCGATATAGACTACTCTGTGCTCACAGGATTCTTCACTGGGTTTGCTTTCTACACAAATAGAACTACATAGTATTCCTGTGTCTGCATACTGAGCCACGTAGCATCACCACAGCAGGACAAATACAATATACAAATACAAGTCCAACGGGATGGGAGAACGCTGAAGAAGAGTGCTGTGTACCAGGAGGTGGGAGGTGATGCCTCTCAGTGATTCCTTCATGAATCAGCTTTACACAGAACAGCTGAGCGTTTTCACTTTCACCGCTATGTTGGGCCGTGTTTCTGCCACGTTGATACACGTGATCAGTGGTGGGAAAAGTTCTAAAATGCCCTGCTAATGCAGAAACACCATTGCTAAAGATTATACTCAGGTAAAAGTAAAGGCGTTGGCGGTACACGGGATAACAACACATTCTCACTCCCAGAGCGTCAAAAAGCGACGCTTGGTGAGGTGCCTTTGGCGTTTGATATACATGCGCTTGGTTGGGACACTTTTTGACGATCTGGGTCGGGACGCACTGACTGACTGAAAGAACAGGACAGTTACTGTAGGTTTAGGAAAAGATGGTGGGTGGGGTTATAAAATGTACGTTTCAGTGACATACGGGACAAGGACCCCGGTCCTCTCTTCGCTCTTAATACTTAGTCATCTACAGCGCTGCGGTGCTGCTGCTCTGCTGCTGCTCTGCTGCTGCTCTGCTGCTGCTCTGCCCGGTGCGTTCCATACAGCCGCTAAAGGGTGATTTTTGTGTCGGTATCTGACGCTGAGAGACACTGACCAAGTGAGAACAGGTTGGAGATAAAGGACAGAGCTCTGACTGGATGCTTTTCACTGGGAAAACAGGCAGGTTTATAAATCTCACTGGTTGGATGTGACTTAAATGTCTTCATGTCTCAGCCAGTAAAGTACTCAGAAAGGTTCTCAGTGTCAGGTCAACATGTGAGCAAACTCAAGAGCTTTCCTCCTGTAGAAAGTTTGAATGTGTAGCGCACTGTAAACTGCTTCTGTATGAGAAAAATACATTTAAACTTGATTGTGCAAAGAAAATATTTGTCTACGTAGTCAGACGATTTGTCTATTCACATGCAAATACAAGTTGTAAACCCAAATTAAAGGCTGCTGCAACACTTATAGCGACTAATTTAACTGTATATGAGTTTTGAAATATTCAAGTACATTTGACGTTTCTATAATTTTTCAAAAACATTATGAAAAATTAATTATTCAAAAACTGCGTATGTTTTGCAATGTGTTTGCAAGAAATCCAATCATGCATGGGTTCCCCATCTGATAACAAAGCTTGCATACAGTGTGTGTATGTATGAGTAATATACTTGTCTTATATTTCTTTATAATAGTAATAATAATGTAATAACTATGAGTAGAGTTTCCCATCAAAATTATTGGTGCCACCCAACAGATGGGGAACGATGGTGTGTGTGTCACTTTGTCTCTGATCCCGTTCTTTAACATCTTTCAAACATTTGTGCCGTCAGTAGCAACGATGGATGAAATCAACATGTTTACCCCGCAAAAAAGTCAGAGAGAGAGAAAGAAAGAGAGAGAGAGAGAGAGAGAGAAGTGACACCAAGTACCAGACAAAAATAAATAAATGAAACAAAATTGTGCCACTTGACTGCGCCTGTGTTCGTGATCCGCAGCTGAAGTGATTTGTCAACGGGTCTGCCGAGTCAGCGGAGCTTTCACCTCGGTTCATGCATTATAAATGAAGAGATAAACTGATGATGACTCGTTTATCTGCAGGGTAGACGGAGCCACGTAGCGCTGCTTGACACTCCATCACTTCATGTGAATCACACAAAACAAAAAACCATGATGTTTATTGATCCCTGAGAGGAAATAGAGTCTATTCAAGACCAAAAGAACTGAAGCGTAGCCACGAAAATAAAGGGATGGACAGAACACGCATGTGGTCGCTGTCGGGCAAAAACCTCGTGTCCAAAACTGTTGCTTTTCAGGAAATGAAGAAAAGAAAATTTAAATTTGAAAAATTTGAACTTTGAAAACATTTCATTGAGCTATTTACATTTTTCAAAGTCAGACAAAATTGTCTCGTCACTGTTAAAAATATATGTGAAACCCACAGACAGATGTAAAAGGTGACCAGTGGCGTTTCATGATTTATAAAAAAAACAATTGAAATGACTAAATGTGGAGGGTGATGGCCAAGGCCACACCACACAGGTTAAAAAAACCCATTCTGTTAAAGCTACAGTTGGTAACCTTCATAAAAAATTACTTTTTGTCATATTTGCTCAAACTGTTACTAAATCCTGAGAGTATGAGACAGATAATCTGTGAAAAAAAGTCACGGTCGTCTGCCTCCTCCTGGTGGTGCTCCTAATGGCAGGAAAACGACCAATCAGAGCCGAGGAGCTCTAGCCGTTTTCAGCAGCCTTCAGGCTGAACAGGAAGTTACAGAAACACTCACATCCTGTTAGGTTCGATTCCGATTTAATAACATGTTGCATGTGGTCCATCTCCCTGTTGTGCCACCTCCTCGTCTGTCCAGACAAAATTGTCAGCTTTTGTGGTTCGTTTCACCTTGTTTTGGTTTCACGCTACAAGGAGAAGTAGAAGGAAGGTTCTACGCAGGCGCGCGGACTTGGTGGTGTTGTGTGGCAGTGCTTCACACTACCACCTAGCTGTCTGGTGTGCATACTACATTGAATTTCACACACTTTTGCGTTTTCTCTTCAGGTCGTTTCCGTCTAATCCTTAGTCTCACTGACTTCTAAAAATCACCATCAGCCAGACAACATGTGTTCTGTACACAATAAGCCTTTAAATCAGACAAACAGCAATTAGAATCCCTCCAGTTCAAAAACAATGACAAGTTTATATAAAACGTCATCATGTAGAGTCAATTCTGAACCAATCCGCTGCGAGACAGGCGTTTCCCATCATGCCCTTGGCCCGCCTGGGCTTGCAGTCAGTGGAGATCAACCGCAGCGCCTGGCTCTCAAACCTGCGGCCGCCTCGATCTCGTGAGATTATCGTTGCCCACGTGTGCGTGACGCCAGAGCAAGTCGGGATCAAGTTGGACACAAATCTAAGCGGCATGCCTTGGGCGGTGATCGCCAGTGATCGATTCTGCGCAGACCTGGCTCATCTCCAACAAGCCTAATGTTATATCCCATGGCCTGCCAATTGGGCCGTACCATCTGCTACCATGTCGGAGGGGGGATTTAGGTTAAGTTTGGTTATCTTTGCATTATTTGTAGTAATGTCCATCTTGGTTACCCCCTTGTTGTGTAATTATGTTTGGAAAAGCCAGTTTGGATGTCCCCTTTTGTTTCAATCACTTCAGTTTGTTGGTACTATTTTTGAGTAAAGTTATATTTTGTTGACCTCTGTTATAGGCCTAGATATTATGTTCTTGGTTCATATTGTTTTCATTGTTTGGGTGAATGAAAAACCCTCTTTTCAACAAAAACTCCTGTTCTCCTCATTGCCTCACTGCTTTGTCCCTTACATGGAGATCCAAGGTTTCTGCCCGACAGCGACGATATGCAGTGTGGTGCAGCTCTGATGGAAGTGTTTCCTGCAGTATGGACTCACCCCTATGCTGTCCTCCCGTCTGTGCTGCTTCCAGTTGTGTCCCGTGTCGCTGAACATCAGCAGGTACGACGACAGCCAATCAGAGCTGCCGTAGCGGCCCTGCGTAGCGACAGCGGTGATGGTGGTCCGCTGGCCCAGGTCCACCTCCAGCCACTGGTACCTGTCTGAGGTGTGAGGAGACCAGCCTCCAGCGCCTGCAGGGCCAGAGGGAGGGAAAGCAGCATACATTAATCATTTATTAGATTTCCACCTGGGAGCAGATGGAATAGGCTTTTGGTAGATGCTGAGAAAATGAATTGCATTGCTTGACCTTTCATTCTGAACTGGAATCCCACTTTTTTTGTTATGAAAGCCGAATGAAAAATATGTTGATTGAACCAAAGCAAAAACCTTCAAATCTATTTTGAAGCTATAATGGGATATAAATCATACTTTTGGAACTTTCCTGATGAATTTAAATCACTCGTATTTGCTCTGTGACCCACAGTGGCATCAGGAATGTGTTTTTTAAATTTTTAATATCTATCTGAGAAACGTGCATAATGTCTATTCATTTGTGAAATGAAAACATGCAGTACAATCAGCATTTTGTAAAACAATCTGCGCCCACATATCTGTAAAAAATAAATAAAATATGAACACAAAAGTGGTCTCACAATGTTATGAAATCATTTTAAACATTGCTTCTTCTGTAGCGTGTGCCTTAAACCATACTTCAACTTTCCAATAAATTCAACTGAAATAGTTTTCCAATATTCTGACATACAATGACTGCATGTTTCCAAACTATAATGCTTTTAGACCATTTTATTAAAGTCCAGCATAATCACAGCCAATGAAGATATTGTATGCTGTAAATATATCGACGGGTGACAAATAAAGGGAAAAACCTGAATAAATAAATGGATTGACAACATAGCACATGCATACAGGGAACTAAACGAGTTGATGAGTATGAAAATAACGTGAATCAAATGCTTCAGCCTTCACAGACACCTGATCTCAACCCAACTGAACACCTCTGGGACCCTCTGAGGCGACATGTTACACCGTGCTCCCGTCCCATGAGGGAATATCTTTTGGAAAACTCAGGTTTATCATTTCCCATGAACAGAAATGTGGTGCCAAGCATTGATTTGTTTTACAGTAGCCTTGTTTTACAGCGTGTACTCTCCCACATATTAAATCTCATCAATGAAGGAGTCTGTGTTGTAACATATTGATTGGTTGTGCCTTGGGTCATCAGGTGGAGATGTCGTTCTACAGAAAATAAAAAAGCGATCGATTAGAGTTGAATTATTGAAGCAATGTGTACTATTTCAGTATCCTTTCTGACGCAAAACAGCATCAACAAGGGACTTTGATGCAATATGCAATAATGTGTGTGTGTGTGCGTGCGTGCGTACGTGTGTGTGTGTGTCAGGCCAAAACTTAGTAACAAAGTATTTTCCTATGCACATACACACACGCGCACATATCCCAACAACAGAAAGGATGAGAGACACTTATACATTCCTTTATTCATGCTGCTAACTTGCGCTAAAGACAGAAAAACTGTTCTTCAGCCGGGACTCCGAGCTTCCTGTAATGATAGCTGTCAATCTAGGTAAACTAATGAGCTCCATGTGGGTAAGGGTTAGGTAAGGAGGGCCAGTGCCTCCTCGGGTTTCCACCCCAAAATGTCAAAAGACCCTTTGCGAGCAGAGTTGACCTGCGAGAGCGTGCAAAGCAGACACTCGGGGCGCGTGGTGGCTGCTCTGTGCTCTGTGCTGCTTAGTTTTATACGCACGGGTGCCATTTTTCCCCCTCTCCCTACGTGTTGTTTCCTGCTCCCAGCTGCCTGTACAACTCACAATTGTTGCATTGGTGTGCAAAGAGTAATGTTTTATACATGACATAATCCTGACACCATACACATGCACTGGCAGCCAGACCGTCTATCAAAACAAAGAAGAGAGATGCTCATACTGCATACAACACACACAGAGGGAGTGTAACTTCATCCTCTGCTCCGGACGCCATACTCCCACATATATCTTTACATGGCACATGTTCTTTTGTTGAGTCCAGTCCCTTTAAGAGAGACAATGCAGTTCTCTTCTCTTCCAACCCTATCTCCACAATCTATATTTGTAGCCAAATCCTCAACAACATAAAGTCTATTTTACACACCATGTCTTCCAGATGGTCACTTTGGGACAGATTTCAGATTAGGGGATTATGTCACATTAAATTCCCCCTGTGATTTGGCTAAGAGACAAGTCAGACTACAAGTTGGCTTTACAGGTGCAGTGAATGTCTTTTTTAATTTGTGCAGGGGGTGCCAGTAGAATGTCAACAACCGTGCAGTCTGAATCACAGACAACGTGATAAATGCAGCAGCTGATGTTTTCCATGACACACTGCATACTACATGTGGATAAAACCACAAATTGTCATGCCCCGTGCTAATTTTCCATATTGCGCCATGTTTGTTGGATTGGGGCTTTATCAAGCTGCTGACATGCAGAATATAAGGAATAATTAAGATTTGAAAGTTGATTAAGTCTACCCCCTCTTCCTGCGAGCTGCGCAGCCTTTCTCTGCTTTGTTTCTACAGTAGTGCAGCCTCTTTCTTTCAGTCCACAATGACGGGCCGGGTAGACCTTATAGTTTTTCATATAGTTATATTACAGCATATATTCTCACCCTGAGTGTCATGTAAGCTCAAAAGGGCAACAGTTGCAACTCTGACAGCTTTTGTTGAGAGTCAGAAATGTGTGGTGGCAGGCAGAGGAGAAAAGCTCAGCTGTGAAAAAGAATCGGTGTCGGTCTGGCGGCTGTTGGAGCCTGATCTTTAAAGCGCTAAATGGCAAAGCTAATGAGCACTTGACTAACAGAAGTTTCCAGTGACAGGAGAACAGAAAAGAGCAGACACTCTGACCTTTACTCACGCAGATTATAGTCAGAGGGAAACAGCTCAGACACAGAGAGGCGTTACAAAGATTTACTGTGTCCACCCTGTTCGTATAAGTCAAACTATTGTAATTGAGGTGAACTGATGGTCTGAACGCTTTCTGTCATGGCTGTCACTTTAAATCAAAGAGATCGCCACGGTTTCTCTCTCCCAGTGTCTGTCGAGACACGATCCAACCAAGCATTGAGAGAAGTAAAGAATAATGGAGGTCAGGAGTGTGACATCAGTGCTCGGATGGCCAGACAGAGGATCAGGGAATAGTGACGAAAAGCTACCTTTTCACATTCCACTACACGACTTTAGCCTAGGGGTTGCTGGCCTTCTCTGGAACAGGGTTAGCCCAGAGTTTGTGAGGTAATCCCCTGAAAAACTACTAAGCCTGGGAAAACTGGGCAAATGGAATACACGTTGCTGCTTGCTGTTAACAGAGACGTCAGATAGGTCAGAGCGCGGTTAGAAAAGCGCGTAGAAATACGGGCTGATATACTGTGTTATTATGAAGGAATTTTCTGTAATGATTTGTCACAGGTTTTTTTCCCTATTTAGATTTTTTGTATTAACAGAAATTAGAGGTACAGAGGACATACTGTAAATTTGTAGAGAAGGCAGGAATGCTGTTTTTTGTCGTATATGACAAGCTCGGGCTGAGAGGGTTCAAACAGGTATATTATTCTAAAATAAAAATTCTAATTCTATCTTACTGTTACTGTTCTATCTATAAATAGTCTAAACTTAAGCTAAAACTAAAGACATTTCAAACACTGTTGATAAATCAAAAGTATACCATTAGAAGCTAAAGATCCAATAACCGACACTGAAATGAAATGGATTTTAAACAAACAAAAACACAACAGTATGGTGTGTCATCTCTTCACTTCACAAGCATCCCTCAGATACGGCACATTAAGCTGTAACAGCCATGACAGCGACGATACCACAGAAAGAATGATGAGACTACGTCTACACTAAAGCCATTAGATCTTAAAGGTTCTATACACCCACGCAGATGTTTGAAAATGCTGTGGCTGCTTAGACGTCAGTTGCAGATCTGCAATCGGGCCTTAAAAGTTTGGACCGACAAGGCCCGAGCCAGACAAGTACATTTTGATTGACAGCTTGTTAAAAGCCTGAACCTCGTTTACAGCCCAACATTATTCAAATGCACGCACACACACAGCTCTTTTGCCTTTTGTCAAGAATGAGTCATTTATACATTTTTTTACCTCATTTATTCATGACTAATGTCGGCTATAGACCACTTGGAAGTTGGAACAAAGTCCAAGTCCTCCAGAGGCTAATCAAAACGCATCACCTGACCGCAACCCGGAGCGCAACCCGGAGCGCAAGCCAGAGCCCGGCCCGAAACTGTGTGAAATGGTAGGAACGAAGACCGAAACCGTTGGGTCCCGTTGGGTCCCGTCGGGTCCCGTCGGGTCCCGTCGGGTCCCTGCCGGGTCCCGTCAGTAAATATATGGCAGACATTTTGACGAGTAAAAGCAGAAAAAGCACAGGTCTAAATAATAACACATCACCGAATTCTATGTACTAATAAGAACACGACACCGAAATGCCTGTTCATTTCCATCCATTCTGGAGAGCATGTTTGCAGAGCTTCATATCGGAGTGTGAAAAATGAGGATTAGTGAGGATGGAGGGACAAAACACAGAGGAAAATATGTTTTCGGAATTAGCTGGCTGAGTGTGAGTGTCGTCTTTTTCTCAGATTAATTATGAAATAAGTAGCCAAGTACAGCACGCCCCTGACAGCCTGGCTGGGCCTGGCTGCTTCTGGCTACCTGGAGCAGATGGATGGATGAAATGGTAACACACGACTGTTTCATCATTAAGAATGTACTAGTCTCGGATTGCCAGCCCTATCTCCACAGCGCTGTGGAGTAAAATCTGGCTCCCCCACACATACATTCTGGGATAGGACAAAACAAAACGCTCTGGGTTGTTTGCATTTCTTTAAACCAATCACAATCGTCTTGGGCAACGCTAAGCTCCGGATGCAGCAATGGTGACTCTGCTAAATAGTCTCAGGAAGGAACTTGTTTTGGTGGAAGATTTGCACCTCGTAAAAGAAAACCGCCACATCCAAAATGAAATTAAGGTCATTGTTGACACAGTGCAGTAACGTGAGATATTTAAATTAGCTTTATACATGGTTAAAGGTCCCATGGCATGAAAATGTCACTTTATGAAGTTTTTTAACATTGATATGAGTTCCCCCTGCCTGCTTATGGTCCCCCAGTGGCTAGAAATGGAGATAGGTGTAAACCGAGCCCTGGGTATCCTGCTCTGCCTTTGAGAAAATGAAAGCTCAGATGGGCCAATCAGGAATCTTCTCCTTATGAGGTCATAAGGAGCAAGGTTACCTCCCCTTTCACTGATTTGCCCGCCCAGAGAATTTGGCCTACCCATGAGAGAGAGACATCATGGGTTTCAAACGAGCAAAGTGGCAATTGGTCAAGGCCACACCTCCACCTTCCACCTTGCCCCCCCCCCTTTTTTCCTCCTCAATAGCTAAAGACACAGAAATGGCACATCCTAAGGAAAGATCATTGTGGGACTGGCTCTAGTGGCTGTAATTCTGCACCAAGGCTGAATTTCGGGAAAGAGACTTCAGATACAGTATTAGGGGACCACTAAGGTCTATATAAAAGAGACTTCAGATACAGTATTAGGGGACCACTAAGGTCTATATAAAAGAGACTTCAGATACAGTATTAGGGGACCACTAAGGTCTATATAAAAGAGATCTCAGATACAGTATTAGGGGACCACTAAGGTCTATAAAAAAGAGACTTCAGATACAGTATTAGGGGACCACTAAGGTCTATATAAAAGAGACTTCAGATACAGTATTAGGGGACCACTAAGGTCTATATAAAAGAGACTTCAGATACAGTATTAGGGGACCACTAAGGTCTATATAAAAGAGACTTCAGATACAGTATTAGGGGACCACTAAGGTCTATATAAAAGAGACTTCAGATACAGTATTAGGGGACCACTAAGGTCTATATAAAAGAGAATTCAGATACAGTATTAGGGGACCACTAAGGTCTATATAAAAGAGACTTCAACTACAGTATTAGGGGACCACTAAGGCCTATATAAAAGAGACTTCAGATACAGTATTAGGGAACCACTAAGGTCTATATAAAAGAGACTTCAGATACAGTATTAGGGGACCACTAAAGCCTATATAAAAGAGACTTTAGATACAGTATTAGGGGACCACTAAGGTCTATATAAAAGAGACTTCAGATACAGTATTAGGGGACCATTAAGGTCTATATAAAAGAGACTTCAGATACAGTATTAGGGGACCACTAAGGCCTATATAAAAGAGACTTCAGATACAGTATTAGGGGACCACTAAGGTCTATTTAAAAGAGACTTCAGATACAGTATTAGGGGACCACTAAGGTCTATATAAAAGCATCCAAAGAGCACCATGTCATGGGACCTTTAAACCTCATTACCTCTTAGCAGTGTATCTCCATGTGTACTTTGTCCACAACAATCCCACCAATCAGTCCCAAAACGTCCCAGTTAGAGAGGAAATGCAATAAACATATTTGTAAATCTTTACAATCATTCCCCCGAAAGAACCAAGCAGGCCTGCCTTGTTGCACCATCCAAATCTTGACATTTTCAGTGTGTAGCTTGCTAGCTCGAAGGTTGTTTTTTCGTGAAGAGAACGGAGTTTGAGAACGATAACACAGAGTGGAAGGTGAGGGACATCTGGTGCGATGTCAGGCAATTATCCTGGAAATGTACTTGCATTGATCCGGACTAAGGATGTACTGATATTCCATCAGACAGCTACAGAGAGACAGACAGGGTTAGAGAGAGGGAGAGACAGTGAGGCTGAAAGGAAATGAAGAGGCAGACAGACAGACAGACAGACAGTTTAAAGGAATGCAAAGGCAGTTGGAAAGACATGTAACAGACAGGCTAATATAAGTGCCCGGTCCAGAATAAGCGCTGGTCATTTGCATGAGAATACAAAGTCTGGAGGGTAATTTCAGCAGCCTGATAACATGTCAGTCTGACAGAGAGTCCAACAGGAAGTTAATGGGCTCAATGCAGCACTGACAGCAGCAGCAGGCTGGGAAACACTGCAGCTTCTCTGCCGCTGAAGCAGGAGAGATGTACAATTTTTTAATTGCCATACTGCAAAAGGGCACAAGAAAGTCAGAATATTTTATTTTAGCTAGACTAAACCTTAGTTTTTTCTTATCTAAGATCCTTAATGCACAATTTGCATTACAAATTATTAAACACGTTTCAAGGTAACTGTTCTTGATATGTCTTAGATATTTAATATATTCATCAGCTAGAACTGACACAAAACAAAAGTCCGAAAAGTGGATTCCATGATTGTCACAGAAACCTGCATGTGGCAATGCTCATTTCAAAAAGTCCACAGAAGTTGAGGGGAGCTGCAGAGTCAGGTGATAATTGTCATGGTGAAACTGTTCCCAAGGTCCAGAACGGCCTTTCAATCTCAACTTTTAAGCCAACATGGAAAAGAAGTCTTTATCTACAAATCTGTGACAACTTGATACATCTGCTGATAAGGACGGTGTGATGGAATCGCAAGCTCAAGAATATCTAAAAATAATTTGCAAAACGAGACAGTTGTCAAGCAGTGAGGATGGTTTTGTGGTAGTCTGACTACATCACTAGGACAGCACTAGTCCCAACAACAACTAATGAATGAATGACATTAGCAACAAGCTATCGTTTAGGTGCCGAAAGCACAATCACAACAGTCTAATCTTTTGTACGTCCTTTGTTTTGCGATCATTCCATTCCCGATTCCAAGCTGTTCTGCAATCACCTGCCACAATTCTTTACTTTGTTTGTCGTTTGTGGCGCGTTCTGCTGGGAGCGTAAAGTCATATTTAGCCTATTCTTATTCTTTAATTCTTACTGAACAAACTGATTAAGAAGGCTGGCTCCGGTATTGGCTGCAAACAGGAGACATTTGAAGCTATGGTAGAGAGGAGGTCACTGAACAAACTGTTATCTATCATGGATGAGCTTTTTCTGCTGTAGCACTAGGGTTGGGTATCGTTTTTTTTTTCGATTCCGGTACTAAATCGATACTTTTAAAACGGTGCCGGTGCCTGAACCGCTACTTTTCAATAAAGTAAAAAAAAAAATAAGAAGAAAAAAAATAAGGGTAGTAAACAACACTCAGTGACTTGTTTATTGCTAAGGCCATGGTCAAAATTAAAGATTTAATAATAATGTAATAACTATAACAATAACTTATTTCACCAGTAAATTCCTGTTGAACCCCAGATGGGAAACGGGTATTTTACAATTACTGTGAATGCACCACGAGGCTACCTGTTTTAAGTGAATCTGTGTTGTTTAATTCCGACAATGGCAGCTGCAAGTGAACACACCGTCTGTGTTGTTTAATTCCGACAACGGCAGCTGCGAGTGAACGCACCGTCTGTGTTGTTTAATTCCGACAACGGCAGCTGCAAGTGAACGCACCGTCTGTGTAGTTTAATACCGACAACGGAAGCTGCGAGTGAACGCACCGTCTGTGTTGTTTAATTCCGACCATATAAACATACTGTATATCTATGAATTGCGACAACGGCAGCTGCTGCGCTGCAGAGCAGACTGTTACATCCCGCTGTAGAAGTCCTCCACAGTGAAATACAGTCACACTTTACACTGTTTAACGTTAGCTGTCAGCATTTTAACCGTGATTAATCCAGCTGCTAGCTAAAGGTAGGCTAACGTTACATGCTGTCAGGTGTAGTGTAAAGTCAGGCACCGAAATGAGGCACCGAAACTTTCGTTCTTATTCGGTCTCGTTACTACCGTTTACGTCCGCACCGGTTCCCTATTGGCACCGAGTTTCGGTACCCAACCCTATGTAGCACTGACATTTCCCAATTTGGGATCAATAAAGTCTATCTAATCTAATCTAATCTTAAAGGTACACGCCGACTTACTGGGACTTTGTCTTATTCACCGTATCCCCCAGAGTTAGATAAGTCCATACATACCCTTCTCATCTCCGTGTGTGTTGTAACTCTGTCTGACGCAACCACCGCTAGCCTAGCTTAGCACAAATCCTGGAGGTAACCGGCTCCATCTAGCCTACTGCTCCCAATAAGTGACAAAATAACACCAACATCTTCCTATTTATATGTTGTGATTTGTATGGTCACATCATGTACAAATAACAAGGTCACATGAGACACAGCCATCTTCTAACCGTATACAAACTGGGAACTATATTCTCAGAAGGCAAAGCACTGCTACTTGGGTGAAGTGATTTGCTCGCCGCACCTGAGAAGCACCTTGGTGAGGAGCAGAGAGCAACAACAGTGCTTTTCAGATGTTGAGCTATTCACTCCGCCCAAGTAGCAGTGCTTCACCTTCTGAGAATATAGTTCACAGTATGTATATTTATCATATATTGGGAGCAGTAGGCTAGATGGAACCGGTTACCTCCAGGATCTGTGCTAAGCTAGGTTAGCGGTAGGGGCGTCAGACAAAGTTACGACACGCACGGAGATGAGAAGGGTATCTATGGACTTATCTAACTCTGGGGGATACGCTGAATAAGGTAAAGTCCCAATAAGTCGGCGTTTTCCTTTAAACATGCAACAATTTCGGACAAAATGTACTGACTTGGTGTGCAAAGGTCTTTACTGCGATGGAGTTTACAGTGGAACTTTTCAGAAACCACGGACGACAATTAAATATGGAAGTCAATGCTACTAGTTGGCCGTTGTTAAACAGTCAGTCCCAATTCACAGGTTCCAATTAAAGTTTAAGTCCATCTTCAATGATTGATTCCTGTAGGATAATAATTTTCAAGTCTGTTACAGCATAATTGCAGTGGCGTCACTGATAACTTTTTTAGTGCAATGCAAACGGAAATGTGACGGCAGACAGAGTGAAACTAATGACTACACAGAACACAGACTGTACAGAAGAGGGACAGGGACAATTCAGATTAAGGAAGAGAGGAGGTGGAGAAAAGGAATAGGAAAGACAGAGAGGGATGAGGAATGGAAAGTGAATTGAAAAAAAGAAGAGGGTGGAAAGCAAGAGAGAAATAAAAAAGATAAAAAGGGAGAAAGGGAAATCTCTCTTTCATCCTTAAGGTCCCTGGTGAAAGGCCATTCATCTCCAATCAATAGACTATCAGGGCTTTTTATCCACTTGTGGTGTCAGACTCTGAGCCAGCAGGCCTCACTGTGATCAGCTACATCAGGTCACTGTCTGAAACACAATGCCAGGTGCTCTGGTCTCACTGCAGAGGGAAACTGCTGCTGGCTTTTATAAAGTGACTGTTTAAAAATAGGTTACATGAAGTTATTGTTTCCCTTTAGCAGAGTTTCAATGATAAAACAAGGTGTTACCATCACTTTAAAGTCAGTCAGACAAGGAAAATAAAATGTTCTGCTCTCCTCATGGCCATGGACAACAATGACTGGACTGGATTTGTAGAAACATGCCTGGTCCCCAGAGGATGAATTGTAATAACCATAGAAATAGAATGGATAGAAAGGCCATTTCCATTTCAATCAACAATGCTGAATGGTCAGAGCGGCAGCCATTTTTATCGTATAAGATGACTTCCGGAGAGTTGCGGAGGTGATGACGTTTTGCAGTTACGGTCAAACGAGCAGTGGAGTAGTAAGGTTAAGAGGCCAGCCGCTAAATGAACTTAATGTTTCAGCCAAAGCGCATTGCTATTGCCAGATGAGCGTATTGTCACCATGACAACTAACAACAAACGCCATTTTGTTGTGTACCAATCAAATGACCGCGGCAAACAGTCCTATGTTCTTTCTATCCATTTTATGTCTATGCTAATAACTTGTTCCACTGACTTTTCATCTAGCCTCATCATCAGTTCAAAATGTGTCCACTTTAGTTTAAGATCAAATACCTGTAAAACTAATTACATTATCATCAGCCTCAGCTGTGCTTTGTGTTTAATGCATGATGACCAATCTAAAAATTACACCTGCTAAATCAGCTTTTAGCATTGTCATTCAGAGCACGTTAGCATGCAGACGTTAGCATTTAGCTCAAAGCTCTGCAGTGTGGTCGCAGACTCCTGTTAGAAAAACTGTACCATGGAAGAACACAGATGGTCCAACTTTCTCAAAATCCCTCCACACGGCTAACGTTCTGTTTGGAAGCCAATTCATTAGATTTACATAACATTCAAGTCGGCTACACATGAAGTGCAATGAAGTGTGGGTGGTGAAATGTGCTGTGATATACAAAGGTGCATCCATATCTGAAAGAACAAGAGATTCACCTAAACATTACCTGGATAATTCTGAATGTGTGCAGTGTTATAGATTCCAGCTGCAAGGATGACTGTCTGATTAAATCCGTTGTAAAGATGCTGTGTAGGGGATATTCCAAGACTCTGATAATCTCTGTACACTTAGTGGGTAAATGAATTGAAAGCAAAGCTGCTCCTCAGAGAACAACTGGAGGAGGCATAGCGTTAGCAGCAGCAGCAGGAGATGGAAATGAGACGGAGACGTCCATTGATTTCCTCGGCGAGCAGATGGAATCACTTTCTGGGATCTTGCACCGTGAATGTTGCTGACAAACACAGCTTTCCTTATCTACCCGCTACATGCTAGAGCTAGATTAGGAGATGCATGAATGTTACTGTCATTGTTCAGTAGTTTGTTAAGCTAGTTTATCTGCTTTGGAAGCAAAAATCCAGGTGGTGAATCAGTCATACTCAGGGTGCGATTTGTGAAAAAAATAATCCCATAATGAAATAGCACAACGTGGTGTCAACACAGCGCTTTAAAGCAGGAAAGCGGAGTTCACTATGCGACAAAAACGAAATACTTTGACCCAGGAAACGCTCTTCGTTCCTCGGGAGTGTTTTAATCCAGACTAGTTAAGTCGTTTTGGTGCCTAAATTTAAATGTCATCGCCGCATGACGCTCACTTTTTCTGGCTAAACTCCACCACCATGGCCACTGAAAGGCCCGTCATCTGGCGGCGTCTGTAGCTGGCTCACAGTCACCTGTTGGTGGCTAAACAACTGCGGCTGGTAGCCAGCGTCCTGGAGCTCTGTAGCAGCTAAATACAACCAGCAACTGCTGCTATGATTTTATCGTTCTATCGCACTTAACTGTTCATGTTACAGCGCTTTACTTAAAATAGGCTACTTCTATTTTAGGTATACAATTAATATATGGCCTAGGCTATTGGTGATATAGATGACCACTTTGAGGGGGGGATACATTTAGTTCCCACCAGGGATAAAAATAATTAAGCAGAGGCAGGGATATGTAGACCAGAAAGGGGAAAATCCTGCGCATGTGTGTGCATGAGCAGTGATTGACACGCAGTTAGACACCCCCCCGGCCCTGATTGGTGCATCTGAACAGGGAGCGGTGGATTTTTGCAAATCACACTACAGGCTGTAGGTGGAGCCAGAGGAGCTGGATTTTTTTAAAATGACCTGCTTCATGTAGTTTCAGCAAATATGTCTTGTTTTATAAGTCTTACCTACTGCACCTTTAATAAAGGGACCAAGAAATGTCGGCAGCATTTCAGTCGACCGGCTTCAGACCAGTAGGTGTTAGCAAAGGGCAAACGGTGAAAGTTTTTAAAGTCTTTACTACATTAGCTAAAATATCAGTGCAACCTTCACGTCCTCCTACTTGTAATATTTTGGCAGTTCTGGAGGTGAATCAAATCTTCAGTTGCAGTTTGAAGTCAAAGCTAAGCTATTGAATACTGTTAAAGGTGCTACAGATGCGTGCCAGTACCAAAGTGGAGAGCTTTCTCAATCCACCGTTACCAAAAATCTAAGTCAGGTCAGCGAACGAAGAGCAGCGTGGCAGCATTTTGCGACGGAGCCTCGACCATCAAACAAACTGAGGCCTGAGCGGTGTTCTGCAGGCGCCGCTTCCTTTAGTTTCCCAGGTGGTGAAAATCATTCAGATCCAGATTAAACCCATCTCGCCCTCCCAGCTGATTCTGGGCTTTAACGTGAAGCCCATTCCCTGCAGAAAGCTCCATCTTCATTTTATCAAAGCCTCACATCCGCATCCAGCACAGGACTCCCTGCTGAGTTTTATGTTGGGCGAAAAAAAACATTCACATGTATCCTTCTGGCATAAACCTTCAACAAAAACAGCATCTATAGAGAATAAAGATGGGACGAAGCAGCTATTGCTTGTTCTTTTAGTCTTTCAGGCATCATTTTAAACCTCTGTCTCTGTGAATCCAGTGAAAATATTCCTGTTTGTTGGGTTTTGTCTCCTGAGTTTAAACAAAGTCTCTTCTGCACTGAGCACAACTTCCTCTCTATTGCCTCTGTTTGACTCAGGTAAATCTCCCATTTCACTGGAGTAAAGGAGAAGCTCACATCCCCTCTCATAAAAACAACAAAGGCAGTATAAACATTATTCCCTAATACTCTGGCAACAATAACAATATGAATAATAATAATATGACTCCAGCCCAATCAGATATTTGTGTATACTCAGCTGCAGAAACTCTTCCTCACCGTCTCTCCTGTTGAGTTTGGCGAAGCCCGGCGCGTGACTGCTGGACAGCTGGGACGAGCTCCTGAAGGACGATGCCGGCAGGTTGGACACCAGCGCGCTGTCACACACCTCTGTCAACCAATCACAAAGCAGAAAAAAAGCACACTTAGAATTTGATATGCTGTTTAGAAATAAATTCTGGAAGGAGTGAAGAATTTTTGCTGTCTGTCTGTATGTATGCCTATTGTTAGGGTCAGGACAATTTGTTACATTTGTTCTCAATGTGCAGTGACTTTAACCTTTGACCTCTTTGTTACTGGTACCTCCATTGTTGCTGTTAACACAAGCTTTTCTTATATACTTGTTACTCCACACATTTAGCATTGCACATCTATAATATTTTCAGTCTTTTTTTTATTCCACACATTCTTCTTCCTACACTACCCACAATTCAACTTGATATTGGTTCAGAGATTCGGCTGTGTTACGCTAGTAGTGCCACTTCCAGCTGCTGACTTCCAGCTGCTGACTTCAAGCTGAGATCAGGATCGGGCTATAGAGATTTAATAAGCTCACTTCTTTATAGTTTCTTTCTAGTCTAACAGTTTATCAGACTTCAATCAGCTTTTTTTTACATATGCAGTTGTATGTTGTATGCAGTGGCTGTTCTACATTGAATTACACCCTGGCAGAGAGACCCTTCTATATTTTATTATAACATTTGTTGTCATTTGTCGACAACAAATTACATGAAAAGACCAAAGCTGTCTCTTAATACTTTCCAACATTCCTAAGCCCATTTATTTCTACTGAAAACATCAATCTTTAACACCTGGGGGTTAAAGAATTGATTTTAAAATTTTTCAAGTCCGTCTTAAAACAATTTGTAGTAAATGAATGCACCTTGACTTACGTATTTACATGCACTGTAGCTACCTGTAGTGTGTACAGCATGACCTGTGTACTACTAGCTACTCACTTCCTATCAACATGCTGCTCACTGATGTGTTTTTAACAAGATGTTGCTCATTGATGTGTTTTTGGACGAAGAAGATTTCTCAGGCTGCGGTTTGGGTCTTTAATGGGATTTATTGATTAAAAAATATAGACTATCACCAGCCTCAACCTTTTGACTAATCGATTAGTAGTTTTTTAAAGACTACAATATCCCTAAAAGCATGTTTTGGGTGTATTTCAATACGCACGCACGTACGCACGCACACACACGCATCCTGTGCATGCGCCCGCGCACGTCGCTCCTCCTTGTGAATTCTTATGTTGGATTGCTTTCGTGAACTTCTACTATCTAGCCTACTTTTAGTTATCAACACAAAGTCTGTTTCAGCCCCCCCTCCCCTTCTCAAACAGCTTCCGTGCACGGCACCTTCTCAGCAAGGAGGCGCCAATTTGCCAATTCCCCACACAGTGAAATGATAGATAATAGAAAACTGTTTCTCAGCGCAGAGGACTTTTTTGTTTTTAAGTGCTTGTGCCGCCCTGCCTCGTGCATGTGTAAGCGAGCATCCGGAAAGCGTACCTCTTATGGGGAGATTGTAGGCTAACAAGCTATCACCTGCTGTTGGAATCCCATTGACTCCCATTCATTTTGGTGCAATGTGTAAAAGGCTCCATTACCTTGTACCTCACGTTATGGTTCTGTAGCAGAAGTTTTTGTAAAAACGATTGTGTCATAACCATGCAACTTACTGTCGCACAGTAGAGAAATAACCGTATAGTACAGGAGAAGCTTGCAGGCAGTTTGGACTTACATTAGCTGTTTAAGTTTAATTACTAATGTTAAATAGCATGTTAGTGATCAATAATTAGCCTGTGCCCATGTTATCTCCTTACATATACCTACGCTCTCTGTCTCTGTAAGATTGGGAATGACTGAGATTTCTCTTGGCACAGCTACCAGAAGACTTCACACTTTCAGACAGGTTGCTCACGTCACATCTTCAAGCTCAGTTGGAGGCTGTTCAGTAACGCTCAGCCAGCACCAAAAAAGTGACTTCACTGGTCTCTGTCAAAGTATGGCATCGCTGTGTCCATTCTTTTACTGTCCATGCCGATCTGTCATGGATCAAGCTGCACGCTTCACCCGTGCCAAAAACTGCTACTGGTTGTATGTTAACTGTAGATCTTGTGTATTTTTCATGACATAGTTTCATCATCTTACATTGTGTACTGCTAAGTTCTTGATAGAAGCAAACTCGGAATAACAAAATACATGATACTGTGAAAAGGAATATTCAGGTAAAGAGCATCACGTAGAGTGTTTTGGGAAAGCCTTGTACTAAAGCTGTGTTGGAAACCATTCCCTCATTATCTCACTCACTATTCCCTATATAGTGTTTATTAAATAGTGAACAATTTAGGGAATGACCAAACCAGATTTCGGACACTCACTGAGAACATCGTTGCGTCAGTAGATGCTCCAGTATTTGTGTGACGGAGGCGGGCACGCCCACCGTCAAACAAAAATACTTCTAATACGTCCCTGAAACAAACCGAGCACCCAGGAGAATAATAATAGGGTGTATATATGTTGCATATTACATTTCCACTGTTTAGAAACCACTACAAAATGGGGAGCACACTATATAGTGCACTGTTTCCGTGATAGGGAGTGGTTTCCAAAAAAGCTTAAGTTTGGCTGTTTCAGTCTGTTGGTAGAGAAAACTGTACACAAGCTTGCTGTAAAAAAAATGAAACCCAGTGAAAAATTATCTTAACATCCTAATGAAGCCTAAGTAAATAACCCAAAAAATGTTTGACTCACGGCGTCAAATGGCATCCCATTAAACAGCATACGGTCTAACTGTGTTGTAACGTGATACATGGCAGTAATAGAGAAACTAAAGCATTCATTACTAGTCAAATTACAGTCACCGTAATTAGCGCCGTTGTTAGCTTCCCAACAAGTCCATTTGTTTTAAGTGTTTTGTACTTGCTACAAGGATTTGTAATTAAAGATGGACCTTCTAACAAGCTAACTTTAACCACAGTATTTCTACGCTCGCAGACATTTCACAGCAGCATCCATTCATCTTTCCAGACAGAAAGAGACAAAACTAAGATGCTACCAGAACACTTATGAGTTACAGAACACTTACAGGTTCAGAGACTGCAGCGATATTACGCTGCAGTCTCTCAGTAGTTCACAGCAGCAGGATGACACAGGGACATCTCCTCTCTTAGCATGAGGATAAACATTTGTATGGGTCAAATTCATAAAAGTAGATGGAAAGATCATCTCCAGAGTGAAAACCACAGCTGAGTGGTTCAGATCAACAGTAGAAACAGGCTGAGGACATCCCATTATCAGACTGTAGATTGTTACTCCCCGTCTCTTAGCCTGAGAGAATTGTTAAAAACAGGACGGGAAGTCACTGATGCTGAGAGGTGAAAATGATCTGTGCTAAATAACCACAGCGCAGCTTTCAACTGCAACATGCTTTTCAATTTACCTACTGTCCTATTAAAAGATAATGTAATACACAAAGGCACACGGCTTCAGCCAGATGTCCCTCACCTTCCGATTTCTTTGTGTTGGCATTCTCAACTCCGGTCAATTGGGGAAACATCCTCCGAGCTAGAACCCACAATCAAATTATATTTATCTTTTTTTTTTTATTTGGTCTGACCACTTCTGCAGTTCTCTGTTCCTCTGAAGCTCTTCCTGATGCTCTTCATCCCTGCAGGCTCTGACCTGACAGACTGTGGGGGGTGGGGGCTCAGCGTGAGGAGCAGGTGAATTACAGTAGTCTTAAGAGGTGAAATGAGAGGGAGAGTGCTGTAATCCCTGAGGAGATAATGTATGGTGAGGGCACAGCCTCGCTGAGGTAGAGAGAGCCGAGCCGTTTAAAAACACCGCAGCGCCCTTTCCTCGGCTGAGCTTTGGCATTTCACAGGCGGCTCAGAGGAAAATGGAGCTAAATGTTGAATACCTGCTGGACTCTGCAGCCGCTGAACCTCCACACTGACCCTGGCTGTGTTGTTAAACCACTGCAGCTTCATCCTCCTCACAAACTCCAAAACAAACGCACCTCCTTTCTCTTTCTGTCAGCCTCAGTGCCTAATCAAGCGAAAGTTTTCCTTTGACATTTATATTTTAGGCACCCAGGTCAACAGCAGAAGAAACCACAATTCCTCAACAACGGACAATATTAGACAATACGTGGTTACACTTTACTTGAAGGTATCTACATAAGAGAGTCATGAACGTGTCATAAACATTATAAACAAGTCATAAACGTTTATGACATAACACTTTTAGTACGTGTCATTTGGTTTTTGTGATGACAACTAATGGTTAAGATTAGGGTTAGGGTTCATGTGTCATGACTGTGTCATGACAGTGTCATGTGTTCATGACAGTGTCATGTCACTCTTATGTAGATACCTTCAAGTAAAGTGTTACCCAATTCGTTTTACTTCAAGATAAAAGCCCTTCCACGCAAGTCCAGGGAGCAACATTTATGGAAGGAATATGTCATTCTGAGAAGAATTTCAATGAATGAAGGAATATAGAGGGACTCTGCTGTCCAATCTCTACTGAATTGTAGAATAACAACGTTATCTGATGTGATACTGGCCAACAGAAAGAGATTCAGCCTCAAATGTCACAATAAAGAATTCACACAAAACTCGATCACAAAGGGCAGGAAACCATTAAGACATGACATTTGACTGATGGGAAATATCTTTTTATTTAAATCAAATATTATCCCAGACACTCATCACTCACCCTCTGGCCAATTCATCTATTCATACTTTGGGAATGTAATCATTTTACTGATATGACAAATGGTGAGTTTGACAGCACTTTGACCAGCCTCAAACTATTTTTTAAAAGTCTCTGGAGGTTTGAGGCCTTCAATCGACATTGACTACGTTTACATGCACATAATATTCCGGTTTTTGCCCTCATTCCGAAAATGACAATATTCCAGCTAAGCTGTTTACATGGCTAATGAAAATGAATGGTCCACTAATATTCCCGTTTACATGCAGCTGTGCAAAACAGGATTTTTTTTAAAGTTTACCAGCGGTGGTGGACTTGTTTGACCCAGCAAACACAGCATCCCTCTTTCATTCCTTCAAACAGCTTCTTGAAAATGGTCGGCTTATCGATGTGTACGCATATCCAAAAACCTGTTGATATCCAAGTTTTTAATGATGTTTAAAAGTATCTGGAGCATGTGCATCTCTACCAACGGACTTACTTACACTGTTGGCTGTTTGGTTTGTGGTTCTGTAAGCCGTAAACAAGCCGCAAACTGGCCGCAAACCTTTGCAAACTGCAGTAAAAACCCAGATTGAGACGCAGATTCCGAATTTGCTGTATACATGTCCAAAGAAAGCCTCTAAAACCTGAATAATACCAGCATATCCCACTTGTCTTAATCGGAAAATGCTATATTCGGAAAAAGGCCTTATTTGTAAATTCCAAACAGGATATGCTATTTACATGACCAGTATCAAATTCAGATTGTCATATTTAGAATAATAGTGGAATATTGGTGTGCATGTAAACATACTCGTTGACATGACAGACTATTACTATTACACAGTGAGGGAGAGCACAGCTCGTTCGCCTGCGTTCTCCCTTTCTTTACTGTTTCGCTGAATAACAAAGCGTCTGGCCACAGAGTCCAGGATGGAGCCGGAGACCCTGAATACCGATGAGCTCCATCCATCAGCCCAGCAAACAGCAGTGAACACTAGGTGCTACCCTTCAGAGCTCTATAAGCCCCGCACACCCAGACTTCAGTGCTCTCAGTGTGAGCCCCGCCCACTTGTTCAGCCATTCAGAGCCAGTGTTTGGAATAACGCCGTTTAAAAAGGTAACAACGTTATTTTTTCAGTAACGGGGTAATCAAATTACTTTTCCCGTCATTACAACGCCGTTAACGTTACTGGACGTTAAATGCGGTGCGTTACTATGCATTGATTGAATAAGCTGTGTAATCCGAACGCAACCCACCTCCTAGTGAGGAGGTGGGTTAATAACGAGGTAAGAGATTATGATTGGCTAAGGCAGAGTCATGTTTCATGGTAGCCAATCAGAGCCAGTGTTTTTACACACATGCCAGCACACGCGCCACACACACACACACACACAACAGCTAAACAGAGATTCAATGAAGCAGCAGAGATGGCGAGTCAGGAGCAATCCGATGAAAAGTTGGCATTTTCAAAGTTTTACACTTCAAATTCATTGTGGTCAAAGGCAAGAACGTGCATGTAATGTGTACATTACGTCCAGGAGCGAGGACTTTGTCGACATCCGTTGTAAGCAACTCTAATTTAATGAAGCATCTCACAACGACATAACCTGACTCCGCCAGATGGATTGCTTCGCATTTGCTCGGCATATCCATCTGGGAACTTTCCGTTGGAGAACTTTTGGGAAGGGGCGGAATACTGGTTATTTGATTGGATGAACCATCTGTCTATCACCTATGTTGGTGATAGACGGGCCAAATCAACCAATCAGATCCACGAAGCGTATGAAAATACAACCACAAGCCCACCCCTGCTGCTGCAGGCAAAGCATAGCTCATACGCTCAGCATGCAAGCAACATGTCGGTAAAGGATATTTGCCGTTTGTGTAACGAGAATTTAGGAATAAAAGACATCATTTCAGGTTCCCGGACCATATTCCAAAAGAAGGATCCAAGAGAAAAAAAGCATTAGCGAGCGGCTAACAGAATTAGGGCTACTGCTGGCTGATAATACTGGTTAGCTGATTGGATAAACCATTGGTCTATCACCACCTAACCTATCTCAAAACCAACGCTGATTGGCCCGGTCGTTTGGCTAACGGCTCCAAATTTTCTCTGCCTCAAGATGCCAGACTGATCTGGGAGGGGAAAACTGGACTCGCCAGATCAGGACGGTCTCACAAGGCTAACAACGACACGCATCTGCAAAGCTAGTGGCCAAAACCAGCAATACCTCCACCACAGATGATAGCTCGCCATCCACTAGCAAAGGGTACAGGTTGTTTACTTGACCAGTTGTCTCTGGTTGAGAGAGTTTGATTTAATTTGCTAGAGTTAAATGCACTTTATATGGTGTAACTGTTTACTTTTCTTACAAAGATAATACTTGAAGTGCAGGATAAACCTCTTGCTGTCTGTCGAAGTTATGTACAAACACTTGTCTGTTCTACTCATTTCAACTGATTTGTGAAAACTGCTAAAAAAAAAATCAAAATTCTTTGACATATAGAAACTTTTCTTTTAATAGTAACCCCAATAGTTACTTTCCCTGGTAACGAGTTACTTTTATTATAGAGTAATTCAGTTACTAACTAAAAAGTAGTGAGTAACTATAACTAATTACTTTTTTAAAGTAACGTTCCCAACACTGTTCAGAGCATGTAGCAGTCAGCGGGATAATGAGGCTCCAGCGGTGGCTGTTTGTGCTCCACAGCACTAACAATCATCCTCGAGCACAAAACGCCAATGTTCATCTTGCTAATCCACACAACCTCTACCTCCAGTTTGACCTGAAGGGGTTCAAGTTCAAGTCGTCTTCTCCCTGGATATACGCAAGCAAAGAAAGCTTTAAAAACAGAACATAGTGAGATATTCTTTGTTTTCTCACTCTCATAGAAAATTGATTTAAGGATTTACGGACATTTCAAAAGCATCGCACAGAGACACTTATACATTTCACTTTATTTACGCTGCCATATTGCGCTACATCATTAATAAAGACTTAGGCTGGTAACGTTACACCAACTCCGAGCTTCCTGTAACGATAACTGTCAATCAAGGCAAACCAACGAGCTCTGTTTGGGTGGAATTGCCTTGAAAGTGACCAATCATAGGAGGACCAGTGCCTCCTTGGTTTCAGCCCCCAAAATGTCAAAAGTCAGTTTCATTCGGGCAAGCTAAAATCATCTTGGTGAGCGGAGTTGACCTGCGAGAGCATGCATATCCTCCAGCGCTCGCAAAGTAGACACTCTGTGGCGCGTGGTGGCGCTCGCAGCTGCCTGTACAACTCCCGATTGTTGGATTGGTGCGCGAAGAGTCATATCTGTCATATATCTGCGCGTGTGAAATTGTATGATATTTGCTTGTGAGCATGTTTTATCGCACTCGCAAGACAGACATAATCCTGACGCCATAATTTTCCATATAACATGAAAACTGTCAGATTTCAGTGAATAGAAAGCAGAGAGGATCACAAAAAGTGTCAGGGTAAATATCATGCATTATTCTCAACCTGGAAATATAAGATAAGAAGTTAGTATTTTGTGTTTTCTATTTTATAGTTGCTTGAATTTATTCATGTTTTATCAGATACAGACACAAAAATCCAAAAGGATGTTAAAGTAAAAACACGTATGTCCAACGTGGTCCACTCCCAACGTCCCACAATGCTTTGAGGAACTAGTATCCTGCCGCTCGTTCTCTCAACAGACACCTTTGGCTGTGAAACTGAGACTCACAGCACTTTCCCCTTCTCACTGCTAACAACAACAGGAATATGTGTTCCTTATCTCCAATTCTGCATTAAGCTGCTGACACAAACTCCTGCATAATGTTCAGGCACGTGCACACATAGACATCAAAAGGGGCTTGAGCACCTGCCATATATATATATATATATATATGTCCGCGATTGTCTTCTCGGCAGCAATGCACGCCACACACACACAGACACACACAGAGGCAGGAGGGCAGGCAGCCAGAGAGGCAGCAGTCTGATCCAGCTCCTACCCCCAGAAAGTTTTTCTTGGCTTGTGTGGCGGTGAGTGGTGATGAACAAAAGACTAAGCAGCCAGTGCCTCGAGATTACAGCTAATTACCCGAAAGACAAAGCAAATAGTTCACTTCTGTCTTGCTCACATGAGCTACTAGCTTGTGTGATACGTTAGCTAAGGTTCAGCCAAGGCATTGTGGCCATACAGGCTAATGTACTGTACTCAATGGAGACACTCCAGGTGAAGAGCTACAGTAAATCGGTGTCTAGTAACGTCATCCCAATCGCCACATTGATATGCATATTGTATAGGGCGTTAACTAATTAAAATGTGCTAATATGCATTCATTTGACAAGGCCCAGTTAATGAGTTATGAGTCTTTTCCCCTGAAATGTTAGGTTTAAATATGGAGATGAATTTTGAAGAAATCTACAGATGCAGCCTAAAACAAATACCATCAAAATGTGTAATTTGGAAGTTTGATTTCCATTAGAGTAAAAGAAGACATGAAAGCAAAATAGACCAAAATCTCTAAATTGAAAAGAACATGAAAAAAGTGTCCTGCATTACTGTAAGCAGTTACTTCATCATTTGGATCGTAGGCTCCTCATCTAATAATAACAGTGTTTTTTTCCTGTAATATTAACAAAATTGCAGTAACAGTCTTTTTCAGTTTAGTGTGAAGATTTTTGTCGAGTGTTATTTATTCCAATAGCACTGAAAGAATTGAAATGAGTGTTAACGCTGAGAGCCCTAAAGGATTCATGACAACCTCTGGTCCGTCTGGTTTTATTTTCTATAAAAACTCGTAAAACATCAACCCTTGTCCACGGTCAATGTATGAACATCATTTCTTTTCAGGCTATTAGAATAGTTTTGTGCTGCAGTGAGATCACTTGAATGTTAAAAAAGGTTGTAGGACCATAAAGGCAACTAAATAAATATATAAAATGGAACATGAATCTCACAGATATGTATTGATATCACACACACAGAGCAATAGAAGCTAAGCCAATTTCCTGTCATAATTAGTTTTCATATGTATTAGGAGTCAAATGGTGAAAAAATAAACATTGTAACTTATACAGTTGACAAAATATCGACATTTTTTTCTAAAAAGTCCAGACGCTTTTGTCCTGACATTCACTCATGCCAATACACAAAATAATAATGTCATATTTATTGATATCACACACACAGCAATGCCACACAAGCATTTGTTCAAAACAGTTCTATATATTTGGAGTCATCCACGGCAAAAAAAAACTCATAACTCATAACTCATAACTCATATAAAGGACAAACTATTTACATGTCTTACATACAGTGTATCAATCTTGGATGTAACAGTAAGGATTAATTGCACAAAGACCCCAAAAAACTCTGGACTTCTAGGCTGGATATAAAACCTTCTGTAAGGGTTACGAAGACACCAAAAAGATCAGCATAACGAGGCGACTGTTAGCTTTTAGATCCAAAAGACGGTATGTTTATTATTTATTAACTATTAGAAATGTCTGCGCTCGTCCCTGATAACGTTGATGCCTTTCTGGCCTTTAACCCTCATCCAGCTAGACAAT
The DNA here is from genome assembly GCF_004354835.1 of Perca flavescens. Taxonomy (NCBI): domain Eukaryota; kingdom Metazoa; phylum Chordata; class Actinopteri; order Perciformes; family Percidae; genus Perca; species Perca flavescens. Next base: position 2,509,204 of record NC_041342.1, read on the forward strand.
ACCAGATAATAACCTCATTTTGTACAGCACAATCTGTACGTGCAAGAATAAAGCCCACACACATTCACACAAACAGCTTCCTAATGCATACATACACCACTCTGCATCAATCTAGCGCGTGCCTTTGAAAGGATGAAACAATCCTCCTCCTCCTCAGTGAGGCTCATCACGCTGAGCAGCCATGTAGGAGGCTGTGTGGGAGACACACATCAACCAAATGGAGTCATCAAAAGCAGCATTTAAAATCTCTTCATCTTTAAAACTGCCAGGTTCAACTCGCATCAACACAGACGAGAGTTGGAGCAAGCTGTTGAGAAACAGGACTTCCAGCTGGGTTCAGCTCCAAACATTCACTGTGAAGTAGAATGCCAGAGTTATGCAGATTTAGCAGGAACACTGCAGGCTACATCACTCGTACTAATGACTCCAGGAGGAGATGTATAATAAAATATCTAGTAATTCACCGGCTGCACTAAGTAAATAATTTGAATATATTTGCCTGTAAATGTCTCTTAATAGAGAGCAGCGGAGCAACAAGTCTCCATGGGGGACATTTTTTAAATTTTCTTCTGTCATTCAAATAAAATACACAGCACAAGGATATTCACATCATCCAAGCACCTCGGCTAATCAAATTTATTTAAAAAATGAAACACTGAATTGGACACTGGGGATTCATAAAATTGAAAACTCTGCATTGCACCAGTAGAGGGGCTTATATACTACAAAACCTTTTTATGCAAATGACTGTCGGAGCTGCACACTCTACCTTTTGTCTTTTCAAAGGGAGTGGAAAGTTGAGCAATGCATCTATATGAGACTAGATAGAGTACTGTCTGGTATTGATCATATCACAACAGTGTGGTCTTTTCCTGGTGCTGTTCTTGTGAGTGTGTTTTTGGATTCTCTTGAACACATGACAGTACATTTCAAGGAGTGCTCTCACATCCGATCTGTTCGGTGTGCATTCTGATGCATTCGCCTGTTCGGTCAAAGTTGTTTAGGCGTGTATGAACGCTGTTATTCGAGCTCTGGTGTGGACCAAACAACTGCACAAAGACTGCCTGAAAAGGAGGATCTCTCTCCACATCCGAGCCATCTCTGGTGTGGATCGTTGGTGGTGTGACAGCATAGCAGAACAAACCAGATTGTGTGATATTAAGAATACAATTTCAGCGCTAAACTACCGTCAAGCAAGCGATTCATTCAGTTATGCTAAATAATGTTTACATCCGCTGTATACAGCGTAGACATACACGTGGATAGCTCAAAATGCGTACAGATAACACGCCACTTGGCTTTAGGAAAGTGGCGCGTATGTTTACGCAAAGTCATGATGCCACGTTGTCTGTTGGACAATAAAACAAACAAGTTCATTTTTAAACTGCATTATCATATTATTTTAGTGAGGCCTCATAAATAGCTACAAATAACTAATGTTAGGGAAATCTGTTTATGGTTTGTTACGCGTTTCTGGATTATTTATTTTTTAAATATATATCATATATAACACTTTATATCAGCTCCAAAGGAGAGAAACTGGATGTCTCTCCCTGTGTGCGTGTGTGTGTGTCTGTGTGTGTGTGTGTGTGTGTGTGTGTGTGTGTGTGTGTGTGTGTGTGTGTGCGTACATGGGTGTGTGTGAGCTTTTTTACACCTTCACTAAACCACAACAGGAGCTGCAGTCCCAGCATCTACTTAGTGCCACTTTACAGCCGTCCTCCCTCAGGAGGCATTAGAAGATAAGTACTCTCTAAAAAAACTTCTCTGCAGATAATTTGCCGTTCTCCATCTTCTCCTGCCTGTCAAACAGCCAGAGCTCAGCTTCTCCTGAAACACAAAGGCTACTGCACTAAAAGAAGAGTTTCTCTCCTTTCCAGAAGTTGAGGCAGCACTTTAACACTTCACGGGACAGTGTAATTGGGGGGTAGTTGGGGTAAAAGTCCTGACAGACCCCAATTAGGGCAGAAATATAAGGATATGGTGGTGAACATCTCCTGTCATAGGTTGTTGGTCAAATCGTTCTGAATGCATTGTTCTTAAAACAGCTGATGGAAGAGAAGCTTTAGTCCAATGACATTATAGTTGCATGGATAGTAAACAAACTGTAACAAAAACTGAAGTTATTGTGCTGGGCCCTTAACACCTCCGAACTTCATTATCTAAAGATATAGCTACTCTGGATGGTGTTGTCCTGGCCTCCAGCACTCCTGTCAGAAATCTAGGAGTTATTTTTGATCAGGATATATCCTTTAACGCCCATCTAAAACAATCATCGAGAACAGCCTTTTTTCATCTTCGTAACATTGCCAAAATTAGGAATGTCCTGTCTCAAAACGCTGCTGAAAAACTAGTCCATGCATTCGTTACTTCCAGGCTGGACTATTGTAATTCCCTACTGTCAGGTTGCTCAAATAAGTCCCTTAAGACTTTCCAGCTGATCCAGATTGCTGCAGCACGTGTTCTGACGAGAACTAAGAAAAGAGATCATATTTCTCCTGTTTTAGCTACTCTGCATTGGCTTCCTGTGAAACTCAGGATTGACTTTAAAGTCCTTCTCCTGACCTACAAAGCCCTAAATGGTCAAGCACCATCCTATCTAGAACAGCTCTTAGTACCTTATTGTCCCACTAGAGCACTGCGCTCCCAGAATGCAGAGTTACTGGTGGTACCTAGAGTCTCCAAAAGTAGAATGGGAGCCAGAGCCTTCAGCTACCAGGCTCCTTTCCTGCGGAACCAGCTCCCAGTCTGGGTTAGGGGGGAAGACACCATCACCTCATTTAAGAATAAACTGAAAACTCTCCTCTTTGATAAAGCTTATAGTTAAGAAGTGAGGAGTTGCAGCGTCCGCCTAACCCGCCCAAGTCATCAGATTTATTGATCATATAATCAATAATATAGTGTTAGAGGGAGGCAGGCCAGTACAGCCTCTCATCAATGTTTTCATTGGTTTCCTTTTGTATGCATCCTGTCCCAGAACTGCTTGTTACTAACCTAGCTCTGGGGAGTTTACTCCCCGGAGTCCTTATGTTTCTTCTTCTCGATTCCCTTCAACGCCCGGCCGCGTCCTGCTGCGTCTGCTACACCCCACCCGTGCTCTGCAGCGCCACGTTTCATCCAGCAACATCCTGCTGTGACATGAACTACAACGACTACCTTCAAAGTCACTGTTCCACTATCTTTAATGCGACTATTATCGCCATCACACCCCAACCGGCCGTCCAGACAGACACCGCCTACCAAGAGTCTGGGTCTGCCGAGGTTTCTTCCTAAAAGGGAGTTTTTCCTCGCCACTGTCGCAACAGCCACTGCTAATGCTTGCTCTTGAGGGAATTACTGTAATTGTTGGGGCTTTGTAAATTATAGAGTGTGGTCTAGACCTACTCTATCTGTAAAGTGTCTCAAGATAACTCTGTTATGATTTGATACTATAAATAAAATTGAATTGAATTGAATTGAATAGTAATACTTTTGCAATTTGAAAATCCTGAATTGACCAGACTGAAGAGTCTCACAAGAATAAAAAAAAAGGGAAGAACACAACTTTAACCAAAGATAACATAGCAAACTGATAAACCACTTCACACCAAAAAGACGGTCCACTTCCTGTCAGATAGATGATGGTGGTGATGGAGCTGAGGATTATAGATGGCATCACTCCAGAACAGTATTGCACACATTTGTCCTCTTCCTGTCTTATATTTAATCTTTTTTTCCTGAAGTTTGATGTATTTTATCTCCTGAGTTGATAATGCGCTCCACAAAAAATTTAATTTCTTTGTATGTTTCTCCGGGTTAGAATTTAGCACGCTGTCATGTGACATAACCGGTCAAGACCTGAAACGTCCCTGCAGCTACTTTCTGCTCCCTGAAGAGCAGCATCAGACTGCTCTGAGAGTCCAGTTCAGATACCATCTGGGTTACTGTTTGCATCATAGCTCCTAAATAAAAAAAGCTGTGTCTGAAATGACTCCCACGTTCACCCATTCACTACTCTCTATATAATAGGCTGATAGTTTACTCCACAATAAGAAGCGAGACTGTGGGATTGTTAGGAGAAACTCATGGTCCACTAACTTTGTTCCTTTTGTGAATATAGATATAGATTTCCCATCCTGTGATTGATGGTTATCATGCAGTTTCCAGTCCGGTTGTTATGGCAAACGTGTTAGAAAACCGTTTCCCATTCATACATCCAGACACAGAGCAACATTTTTTCTGAACTGGTCTCCATCCAACCACTGAGAGAATTTAGCAACGCTCCTTAGCAGCTTTATTCTCACTGGGTTCACCAGCTAGTACAGTACAGCGTCACACATCCTCGGCAATTAAGCACACAATTAGATGTGATCAGATTGAATCCAGATATCTTAAAACTGAAGCTCATGCCATCATAATTATTTAAAGGTAGTATACTGACACTAACACAAACAGATCCAACCAACAGCAGGAAGCTGCTACATGAACGTTCACTTCTTTTGGGCAAGGCATTCATATTTGTACCAATGCAGTCATGCAGAAAGGCAGCACTCTTGGCCCTGAACATGACCACACACACTCAATCCCCCTTAAAAAGCCAGCAGGGGTAAATTATAGAGGCTGTTGAGAATGTCACAGCGGGGGAAACAGATAGTGAAAACTATTAGCTACTCTTCCTCATTCCCCCCTCCTCATACTCTTCCTTCCTTTTATCTTCAGCCTTCTTCCACATTCATTTGCTTGTTTTCTTCCTCTCTCACTCACTTCCATGTCTACCTGTTCTATGATCCTCCCTTCCCTTCATACCTGCTATCCTCCCTGTCATCCTCATCCTCCTCCTCTGCCTCCTGCTTCGTCTTATGAGGTCCAATCATCCTAAAGATGAGAGGCGGTGCATCAAGAAAGCAGATGGTGGCACACACACACACACACACACACACACACACACACACACACACACACACACACACACACACAGCAAACTCATTGAGGGATAAAATGGAAAAGGCAGTAGAAAATGCCACTGCAGTTGTGAGAAACACAGAGGGAATACTACTACCAGACAGCCTGCAGACTCTGACCCCTAAACTCTGACCTCTCATTCTTTATTTTGATCATCCTCCTCCTCTTCTTTCCTTCCCTTATCCACCTTCAATTCTCCTCACCCTCATTTCCCTCCTTCAGCCCACCCTTTTTCCTCTGTTTCACCTCAACGTGCTTAGCTCTGAATTAAATCTGTCTTGTTGTGTTGAAATTTAGCCTTACCTTTCCTTCTTTAATGGCCACTGACTCAGCTCTGTCCTCCTCTCTAATACAAACTGACTGGCCCTGCTTCTTCTCATCAGCAGTGTGCAGAGCTGTGGACGCCGGGTTTATAAAAATACACAACAGAGAGAATGTTAAACTGTTATCAGCATCTATCTCAGTGTGTAAAGAGCCTGAACTGTGTGAACTGTGATGCAGATACACTGGAGGACATTGCATTGTGATGATGCAAACAATGGAGCAGCACCAGAGTTCCATGGTGTTGTCTTGCAAAAAGTGAGGCTGAAAAGCTTTCAATTGCAGGGCTTACAGGGACAGTGGTGACGTCCAACCCACACTGTGAGGGTAGCACGGTGGACAAATGCTGGAAAAGAAAGCCACTTTTATCTGCTAAACCCACACAAACGGCCTGTGTATGAGTGACAGAGGTATTTACAAATGTCTGGTCCGGTCGCCTCAAGATTTCATCAAAACCAGAAACTCTTCATCATGTCGCCTTCCCATCCAAGGTTAACCATATTTAAATTCAAGACCTATGAGTCTGTCACCACTAGTGTAATAGCCTTGAACACTTCTTGCTCTGACTTCAGATGGGTCTGGGAGTCACCTTAAGGTATTTAAATCAGTATGTCTGACAGTTAGACCTCAGAAACCCAGAGGAAACGTCGGAATTCGGGGATGGAGATTGCTTTCCGGAGCAATCTGAGATTCACACCCAGTTTGCAGTGATTGGTCAGGTGTGTGGAGGGGAGTAAAGAGCCAGGGTTTGAAGTTCTACTGTATCTCAAGCTCTTTTTTTCATGCTGGACACAGCTATTTCTGTCACTGTCATGTACAACTGAGCGTCATTTTGTCTTCCAGTCAGGGGAGAAGGTCTTAAAACGTACGCTGTTATACCCATATTCAGGCGGTATCACGATTCATGTCTCACACTTTTTGAACATGTAGACAACAAATAGCACATCCACCCTGCAGATGCAGCCCTCTAAATGGACACTTGTTATGATTTAAAAGGTATTAGTGACGTCTTTTAAATCGGTGCGAGTTTTTTTGTTACTGCTAAACTTTGTTTTATCATAAATCTAATGCTTTTATAAATAGATTTTCATCAGTTACCTTGTGTGAAGAACTTTGCAATTTGGGTTTTGAAAAGGGCTAGAGCACACAAGAATATTAGAAAGCTCAATTTACTAAATATGTTCATACTCCCCCTTTTTATTTTTGACATTCCTTGAGGTATGATGTTTAACTTTGTACACCAAATAGGAATAGGAATAGGAAATTAATGGTCATATTTTCGTGAAATCTGCTATCATCAGAGGATACATTTCTAAGGATAGTCATTAAACTGGCAAAGCTTTTCTCGAGCGCCACCCTCAGACCAAATTTTTGCAACTTTGCAAGCTATCTGACAGTTTGATATGAACTGTGCTGAACGCATTCTAGCTCCCCATTGATCATTCTTTGGAATAATATGTTGTGTTTGCACCCACTGCAGCACAGACTTCCCTTTGAATGGATGATCTGTCTAGCCAAAGGCTAATCCCTGCTGTAATAGACTGAAAGAGCACGGTGACCTTGGCAACTAATGCAGTTACAGTTGGTGCGTTTTATGTCCCCAGTTAAATATCCAATTACGACAGTCATAACTAATATATCTGCTGGTGCAAATAGAGTTGTAAGTTTAAAAACCATTTGTTGTTTAAGTCTACTGTCCCAGAGTGACGGAGTATCATGACCTCGGCAAATGAAAGCTTTTTGAGGCGACGGCAAGTCATATTTGATGACGACAGCTCTGTTGATGAATGGCTTCATTATTTTGGGGGAGACAGAATCCTTCTGGGGACGGCCTTGAACAAATACAGTCCAGCAGCGGATGGACTCCAGTCCTCTGTCAGCTCCTCGTTGAACTACCTGTTGCCGGGGTTCATAAATCCAGACCCATGACTGGTGGCTCCACATCCGCTCTGTAACCTTGACTTCATCAGATCCCATTCATGGCTCCACTTTGCCTGCACACATTTCCATAAATGACACTAAAGAAGAAATATGAAAGGGGATTTATCCTCAGCCACTTTCCTTGTTCCCCACCCTGGCTCTGGCTGATGCTGCCCTCTCATGAATCATAAAGGACTGGGAGCTTTGCTGGGAGGCTCGCCATACTTACACAACATTACGATGGCTTTCTTCTTCCCTGTGCAAACACGCAGTTCACTGAAAAGCAATAAATCCCCATGTGGCAAGCCTACACCTAAAATAAGCTGTGGTTCACGCTCTCCATCCTCAGCATTTTCTTCACCAGATTAATGGTGGAACATATGAGGAATAATTCATGAGCTCAGAGATTTAATCAAGCAGCCCAAATATTTCCCTGGAGCCACCTTAGTTTAAATAACCAACTCTTTCTTAAGGCAACAAATAGCCTTCAATTGGTGAGTAATGCCACCACTGAGTTTGCCATTCAGCATCTAGCATCTTGAAATTTTACTGCAACTCTAACCCAGTCTCACGGCAGTTCGTGAAATGTTCACGTAATTTATTCTATAGATTTGTGTACACGGGTACAGGTTTATCTTGTTTTTTTCGTGATGGTCAGCGCGTTTATTAAACTAATGTATTTCAATGGGAAGCATCTTTTGTGATGCACTATTCATTCTGCCAGTCGGGCTCTAGCAGAGAAGCTGGATACAGCTTTGCTATTATTGGTATTTTTAGCCCAAAAAACGCTGTTTTAATCAACATTTATTGAATTACTATGTCACTTCTGGAGTATTCCGCAGATTTTTTTAAACGTTATTACGGTGCATAACTTACAGGAACAAAATTGAGCTACGCATTGTTGCGGGTGACAAAACCACTGATTAAATATGTACAGTGAAGCGATATTGTCGTTAAAGACCCGCTGATCACTGTCCGATTCTCTGATATGAATGGCCGCATTGCATTGTGGGATACGGGCTTCGCATGCGCCCCTCTCGGATCTTTTCGTAGAGTTCTGTCTTACATAATTCTGTAATATTTTAGCATGATAATATCTAAATAAATGTTGATGGATGTAGCATATTGTTTTAAAAATATCAATAATCAACAAAGCAATCCAGCTACCCTGGCCAAAATAGACCAAAATAATAACATAAAAGAAATACATATAAACCATGATAAGATCTGGTGAATAAATGTTGATTAAAACAGCGGTTTTTGGGCTAAAATACCAATAATATCAAAGCTGTATCCAGCTTCTCTGCTAGAGCCCGACTGGCAGAAAGAATCGTGCTGTCATCACAAAAGATGCTTCCCATTGAAATACATTAGTTTAAACGTGCTGACCATCACGAAAAAAAATGAGATAAACGTGTCTTTGTACACGAGTACATTTTACTGTTACTCCAACCTAGTCTCATGGCAGTTTGTGAAATGTTCACGTAATTGTATCTATAGATTTGTGTACACGAATAGATTAAATTACGTGACCATTTCACAAACTGCCTAGAGACTGGGTTGGTAAATCATATTAAATCCCTCCACAGGCTGTAGCAGCTGAATAATCATACCGTTCCTCCAACACTGAGCATGGAAATAAACAAACCATGCCGATCTTAAAGCTTAAAAGACTGGTCACCAAGTTCAAGGCGAAGAAAATATGATAACCTGTCCATCATGTCAGCCCTCATGAAGTTTAATCACAGGACAACGGGGCGGAAGCTGTCTGAATATGGATGGATTTCACCTGACTGACTCACAACAGCTATTTAAATATGACTTTCAGGCAGTACTCAGAAAGTAAACTGACACTACAAAGTTTAAATGTCATTATTTGGGAGTTTAGAGTGGTGACTCAGAGGAAAAAATACAAATCTGTATACAGACCAACAGTGGGAGATTAGTGGTATTATGGGTGGGATTAAAGTCATTGAGTGGTCTTTAGATCATCTGTCATTAGGCTATGATTATAGCACACACTCCAATGGCTCAAAATCAGCTCTGAGGGAAGCTAAAGGAGGACTGACGAGGCTAAGAGAGAAAGATGAAAGCATACTTGAAGATGACTGGGAAAATGGCTTTTTCTGACTGATATTTTGATTGTTCTCAAAACTGTTTGTTTATATTAAACAATATATGATTGGGCCAAGAGCCACACACTTTTCTTGTTCCTACATATACATGATCTGATAAAATAATGCAGTTTCTTTCTTTTAACCCTCCTGTTGTCCTCGGGTGAAATTTGACCCGTTTACAAAAACTTTCTATATCAGAACTATGACAAAAGAACGTTGAAAAAAGTGACAAATGTTGGAAAAAGCTACAATAACAGGAAAAAAAATCAACACATTTTTTTTTAAACGCTGAAAACAGTGACCAAAAATAAAATCAGAAAAGTGACAAAAAAACATCGCCAAAGGTGACAAAAACTTAAAAAAGTGACAAAACTGGAAAAAAGTGACAAAACTGGAAAAAAGTTTCAAGAAAACCATCGGAAAAAGCGACAAAAAAATTTGAAAGAAAGTTACTTTTTTTTTATAAAATCGTGTAGAAAAAGAATGCTGAAATTTTGACCAAGAAAAACACAAAGTTGGGGTTAATACCCAGCCTACTTCAAATTTTTCTAAACTTATATAGAGTGTGTTTCTTCTTCCATACCACTATCTTCGGCCAAACTTAAATAGGCCTAGCACTGACACTGGCAAACAGACAGCATGTTACAGTAAGCAGACAACAGCCACGATTTTGTTCTTACGTAAAATCACAGAATTAACTTGAATCAACTACATTTTTCAGGGGACAGTTGTCATTGTAGACGGTAAACGTAGGCGTTGCCTGAGTTTATCAAAACCAGCTAGCTGGCTACACTTCTGGCTGGAACTAAGGCTGGGCAATATATCCATATTATTTGGATATTGTGATATGGGACTAGATATCGTCTTAGATTTTGGATATCGTAATGTCGTAATATGGCATAAGCAGTGTTTCACCTAGGTTGACTGAAATAAAGTTTCTTTACATATTTACATCACATAAAACATGGGCAAAACAGCATCACTGATTTGTTTTAACCGCATATTATGTGGTCTAGTTCAGATAAAAACACTGAATCCATCAGTGCTGTGGACATAGGCAATGCGAGACTACCGGGAGGTGTACATTACCAACAACGTTATATTACTTTCACCTGTTCAACTGACTCTAGCAGCTACAGACGGGAACTAACCATGGACAGTTGTCTTGTTCATGGACTCACGGCGGTGCGACGTTGAATAAAACGCATACAAAATAAAATTCCAGCCTGGTGGGGGTTCCCGTTGGCATGGCGGCCCACCAGGCTTCTGTAATTATAGGGGAAACACTAATAAGTGTTGTCTTTTCCTGGTTTTAAAGGCTGCGTTACAGTAAAGTGATGTCATTTTCTGAACTTACCAGACTGTTCTAGCTGTTCTATTATTTGCCTTTAGCCACTTAGTCATTATATCCACATTACTGATGATTATTTATCTAAAATCTCATTGGTAAAATATTTTATGAAAGCACCAATAGTCAACACTACAATATAATATCGCCTCAATATCATCATTGAGGTATTTGGTCAATAATATTGTGATATCAGATTTTTTCCATATCGCCCGGCCCTAGCTGGAACGCTTAAAGACACACTGGTGTACTGTTTGCTGTCCAAGAGCCGAGATAGGGGTGGGGGATTCAGTTTGGAGAAATACTGTATCTCCCAAAGACAAAAAATATCGCAAAGACCATTCAGAATTAGGTGCTGAGAGCTGAGCTTATAGCTTAGCATATTCTGTTTTAGACACCACGAAGAGCCATTCAAAGGATTAAGCAAATAATGCATTTATGCATGATTTCAGAGATATAATACTGGTGGAATACTGGTGACATATCAGTGTTTTTGTAACCCTAATGTTGCTTGTATGCAGATGCTTTAGTGCAGCAACTTTCTCTGAACTGTGTTTAATCGCTGATGTTTGGGAGTTCATATTTCACTGTTCAGTTTTGATTCATCACACCTGATATGAGCATTTCAGCAGATAAACTGAATATATACAGTGTCTCTATTAAGTAGGCATGAAAAGCAGCTCCACATACGTGAAGTGTTTTAGGCCTTGCTGCTAAGGCGCTGACTTATAGTGAACAAAGAAACACAAATATCAAAACTCTCAGGACATAGTATAGCTCCTTCATTTCACTGTGATAAACAGCTTCAGCCAGACCTTGCCCCGGGTACTAGAGAAACAAATGAAATGTGGAGAGAAAAGTCAGCGTGGATGATTACTACTGTAAGTGAATGATGTACTATAGGTGGGCTCTTTGGGGAATAAAAGGCTGAAGGACAACTTATTGGTTTCAGAGAGCTGTGTATGTTTTTGGTTATGGCTTTTAAATGGTTCTCCTTTGGGCGCAAACACTTTTACATCAAGGCTATACTGTCCTAATTGGTCTCTCTGCAGCTTCTCATGACAATACTTTTCATTCATCCGTCCTCTCAATCCAAACCCTCAACCGTTATTTACTTTCTTAAATGTTGTAAAATGTCTGTCTATCATTAGGAGTCTTTTCATCTGTCCATGCTTCACCTTTAAAGAGGTCGTTGTTAATGTGTTTAAGTATCGATTCATGATCAGGTTAGAAAAAATATATTTGTCTACACAGGCAAAGCAGGCTGCAAACATCCACAGTCCTTCCTCTTCTTGGACAACTAACACTACTTTTGCATTCAGTGGGAAGTAAGGAAACGATATGAAGAGAAAAACGCAAAAGTGGTGTTCCGTTCTCACTTTTTATTCCGTGAGCGTTATGGGGGGAAATCTGTGTGCATATGGTGACGCAAAAGTGTGTAAAATGTGATCCACCAAGTCCGCTACGTAGAAAATCCTTCTACTTCTCTCCCTAGTAGCGCGAAGCGAACAACAAAAGCTGACAATTTTCACCTTACATGGGTAGTAATGACCTTATTGTTTAATTCTAATTGAAATGTGATGGCATGATAACAGCTGTAGATGTGGCATCACTGTGAAGATCAATGAACTGAATGAATTGTTTAAAGTGTTTTATTCTCCTTGGGACAGTTTAGTGCACAACATGCAGGACTGAAGTGGGGAAAGAAACAGGGTTTAAAGCTGCACTAAATAATAAGTCAAATGACTACATGTAATGTGATATATATACAGTACAGGCCAAAAGTTTGGACACACCTCATTCAATGTGTTTCTTTATTTTCATGACTATTTACATTGTAGATTCTCACTGAAGGCATCAAAACTATGAATGAACACATATGGAATTATGTACTTAACAAAAAAGTGTGAAATAACTGAAAACATGTCTTATATTTTAGATTCTTCAAAGTAGCCACCCTTTGCTTTTTTTGATAACTCTGCAAACCCTTGGTGTTCTCTCAATGAGCTTCATGAGGTAGTCACCTGAAATGGTTTTACCTTCACAGGTGTCCCTTGTCAGGGTTAATTAGTGGAAGTTTTTCCCTTATTAATAAAAAAGCAAAGGGTGGCTACTTTGAAGAATCTAAAATATAAGACATGTTTTCAGTTATTTCACACATTTTTGTTAAGTACATAATTCCATATGTGTTCATTCATAGTTTTGATGCCTTCAGTGAGAATCTACAAAGTCATGAAAATAAAAATAAAATGCATTGACTGAGAAGGTGTGTCCAAACTTTTGGCCTGTACTGTACATACTGACGATCCCCTGAGACTTAACATTGGAGTTCCTCTGAGCTATAGTGAATGTTTTAGCCTCTTTTAATGCGTTGTTTTGGTTTTCCAAATCACAACTTTACTGTATTGGTTCAGTCTCAATCGGTAGTTAGTAGGGATTCGGCTTTGGATTCAGCTGAATATTGGGCTTTTTGACCGGGTTGGGTTTCTGACGAACCTTAGAATTTTTTTCCAACGAACCGAACCCTACGCTTGCACTACGCGTGCTATGCTGGTCGCCATAATGACGGCGCCGTTGATGACGGGAAGGTGTTTCCGTAGGTGGAGCGTTCAATGCAGTAGGCTGTGAGAAAGTGGAAATGGAACTGGTGAGCAGAAAAAGTGTTGTTTGGCAGTACTTTCAGTCAAAAGAAGGCCATTCAAGTCCAGCTACATGTTCAATCTGCAATGCCGATTTGTCTAGTGGTGGCAAGGTACAGCAAAGGAAGGCCAGTTACAACATTTAAAAACTACGAGTTGTGCAGATGACCAGATTACCAGCTTTGCTAGCCCAGGTACAGCAAAGGAAGGAGGATTGGGTAACCAGATGGTTTCAGATTTGTCAGAATCTTAACCAGTGGATTTGGTATTTGGCCGAACACCAAAAATCTGGGTTTGGTGCATCCCTAGTAGTTAGAAAAAGTTAGCAACTAGCATGGTGAACATAGTGGAGCCTTTAGCTGTTAAAGTTGTATATTTCCTTCATGAGTTGGTGGAGACCAACAACAGAGTTAAAAGAGATAGCATATTGAACTTAGATTAATCAGGTGGACAGAAACACGATTCCAAATGAATGCCAATGTTACTCTGTCTTCTAGGTGACATCCATCCATCCATCCATCCATCTTCGTCCGCTTATCCGGTGTCGGGTCGCGGGGGGAGCAGCTCCAGCAGGGGACCCCAAACTTCCCTTTCCCGAGCAACATTAACCAGCTCCGACTGCGGGATCCCGAGGCGTTCCCAGGCCAGGTTGGAGATATAATCCCTCCACCTAGTCCTGGGTCTTCCCCGAGGCCTCCTCCCAGCTGGACTATCTAGGTGACATTGAAGACTATAATGGCAAGTTGTTTTCTGACACCTCTACGTAAGGTGATGAGACTGATGGATCAATTTCAACTTGTCATACCTTAGTATATTAACATATTCACAGATTGCTAAATGCAATGACAGGAAATGGTCACATAGTAGTCACATGTAGGGAAATGATTCAGTAATCAATAGTCGTGGGAATCACAGGATACCTCACGATTCGATACATGGCTCACGATTAGGGTTGGGTACCGAAACACGGTTCCACTATGGAACCAGGTCCTACGCAACCGGTAGGAATCGGACCGGATTTGAACGCAAATTTTGGTTCCTCATTTCACGGCACGTGATCACTAGTAAATATATTACTTCTTTTGATGATTTTTCAGTTTTTCAAGAATCGGTTTAGGAATCGGAATTGTTTTAAAAGTACCGGTTTGGCATCGGAATCGTAAAAATCCAAACAATACCCAACCCTACTCACGATAGCAAAAACGTGGCCGTGGCATCTGTTATTTTCCTCAAACTGCTGTCCGCCATCCCGTTGAAAACCTCCTCCTTTTTGGCTAGTTGACTTATGTTCAAGTTTCCCTCGTTCACCTGTTGGGTGCCACCTCGAGGAGCCATGAAGTAGCCACGCTGGGAGCAGGGAAATCTATTTAGAGCGCCTTATTTTATTCATTAAAATATCAGTTTCGAGTCTCATATCGTAACAAAGGACAACAGTATATTGTCATATGGATATTTCATCCAACTCCTAGTAATCAAAAACATCAACAATCAGAAAAATATCCACACAATTAAAGAGCAAGAGCTTCTTTCAAGAGTCTCAATTTTTAACCAATGTTCCGCAATCCCTCAGAGAAGTTCATCATAGAAGACGTGGGAGACCAATTTTGCACCCAAAGAGGTCTCTTCAAAAGGCTTATCATTTGAAAAACCAAGAACAGCACGTCGTGACAATGTTCTTACTCTCTCCTGTCTTACTTTTTCTCTCCTGGAAGCTCATTACTTTATCACTATCACTCCATCCACCTACACAGTTACTGCACACCAGAGAACAAGATGCTGAGTAAGATCTTAAAAGGCATTCTGGGAAATGAAAATGAAAGTGACTTAACACTTTAGAGATGTACTCCTTGAACTTCACTGATGGATTAGATGAAACAGGAAAAATATATTCTAAATTTCTTTTTATCTTTAAGCAGGGATTTGAAGCAGAAAAAAAGGCTATATTTGAAAAATTATTTAAACAGTGAGGATTGCAACATATATAGACCACACACACGCACAGAATATCTAGCAGTTGCAAAAGTACTGTGTGGATCCTGATCAGTGTTGGGAGTAACGGCGTTTAAGTATAACGGCGTTACTAACGGCGTTACTAACGGCGTTATTTTTTCAGTAACGGAGTAATCTTATAAATTACGTTTCCCATCGTTGCAACGCCGTTATCGTTACTGAGAATGTAAAGTGGCGCGTTACTTGGTTGAATGAAGCACGAGGTGTCAAGCTTTGGCTACACACCAGCTGCATGAAGAGAGGGGGGGGATGATGACACCGTTGTAAATGCGTTGATGATTGGCTGGGTGGGCGGATGCCCTGCTCACGCTGTCTCACTGCACGCTCTGACTACCACTAAACACAAGACAGCGACAATGGCGACGAGCCAGGGACATTCAAAGGTAGTGTTCTCGAACTGGAAGTACCGGCACTACTTCTCGCTCATTGAAATTAAAGGCAAGAATGTTTATGTAACATGCACGCTATGCCCAGGAAATAAAGACTTTATCCACGTCTGCCTCAAGCAACTTGAATCTTATGAAGCATCTCACATCAACACATGCTAACACGACACTTGTTGCTGCTGCTAACCTAACCCCAAGCCCAAATGCAGTTAGTGTGAGCTCCAGCGAAGGAGACGGAGCCACTCTGTTAAAACAAGCAACGCTCGATTTTTCGGGTCAGCAACAGGTGACCAAGGCCGAGATGAACACATTCATTGCAAGGTATGTTGTTGAAAACATGCTACCCCTGTCCACTGTGGAGTCTGAGTCAATCAGAGCTATCCTAAATACCAAATGTTCTAAAATACTGTATATAGTGTTTTTATTCTTCAATCAGTTAATATAAACATATTTGAAGATGTTAATAGCGTTATAGAACATAAAAAATAACGTCACAGTTACTTTGCTGGGTAAGTAATTACTTTTACAATGTGGTAACTGAGTTACTAACTGAATTACTTTTTGGGAGAAGCAATTTGTAACTGTAACTAATTACTTTTTTAAAGTAATTTGACCAATCCTTGGTCAATTGATCCTGATCAACATAAAGTAAAAGGGTTAAGAAAGAAAAAGTAAAAAACTTCTGCAGCTTGACAAGGCTTACAACCAAAGACATTGTTGTCAAAATATTAAGTCCTAAACTCCATTGAGGAATACGACTAAACAACTAAAATATTCAAGGCTGACGTGTTTGGAATGTAGCACCTTTATATGTTTATATGTTCCGAAGCAGTGAAAATCCAAAGCGTTAACAGCAAAGTAATCAAAGAATCGGGAGGATTTCTGAAGGCCATCTGAGAAAACCCACCAGCTAACAATACAGAAAAGCTAATTAAATCCAGTAATTAACACAGACACACATTCAAAGTACTGCAGTGCTCGGAGGAACCGTGAAATAAATCAGAACCAAACGAGTTATAAGGTAACAAAACGTTTTGAGGGCACAATTAGAGACACAGCAGAGAAGCAATAAACAGTAAAGAAAAGGAAACACAACCGACTAATGAGAGAAACAACTCGAATGGTGTTATAATTATCGTATAGTGTTATAATACCAAATCTTTCAATGTCAGCCTCTCCATTAAAACATTGTAAATGCACACTGAGAGAAGTCGAGGTCTTGAAAAGTCTAAAATGGATTCAATTCAGTTTCCTCAACAAACCAAAAAGGCTTCAGAAGGTATCAAAAAGTATATAAAAGTAAATATTTTTCTCTGGCCGGCTGTCAGCATAATGTTTATTAGTAAAATGTCTTAGCAGGCTATCTGATCGTGGGATGTTGAGCGACGTTACACACTTCTAAACTAAAAGTGCTCTTGTTGTGAGAGTGGGACTGTGCACCATCAGACCTGTAGCGAACTCCGTCACTACTGTTAGCTGCAGAAGCTAGAAAGCTCGTTGTCTCATAATATGCACCTGAAATTTACATGAAATTCATAATTTTCATTTGCTTAATCCATCTTTTTCTTTTCCCTGCCAGTTATCCAGGTCCAGGTTGAATTAATTTATTGATTTTCATCATCAGGAATTATTATTATTATATATTGCTGGGAAGTACTAAAAAAAGTGACCTACTGTAATAATAAAGAATTCTAGTGTATATCATCCCAACTGGTTTTCCATTATACTTTCATACTTTCACCTGTATGATGGTAAAACCGGTATGTGGTATTAAAAATGTCTTACATTTAACTTTCCTCAACCTGCAACTGTCAGCAGACTGACAGGGGGTTTGAGATTTGTGATAAATAATCCTCAGTAATGTGGATATAATGACGAAGTGGTTAAAGGTATATAATAGAACAGATAGAACAGTCTGGTCAGTTCAAAAAATGTCATCACTTAACTAATGCAGCCTTTAAAACCAGGAAAAGAAAAACACTTGTGTAATATTACGATATCTAAAATTTAAGACGAGATCTAGACTCATATATCGATATTGATATATTGATTGCCCCAGCCCTAAGTGAAAGCCTCAGGTTACGTGGACAAAACTGAAAAGGAAAAATCCACAGAGAGAAGCTTACAGAGAAGTTAGATCTGGGATCAACCGATACGGTTTGGTTTTTAGAGCCAGTACTGATACCGTTTATTAGTAGTTAATGAAGCTAATAACCGATATTTGGAACCAATATGTATTTACCTTGAAAATCTTTAAGTCAAAATTACGATTTTGGAATGTTACAAACTCCAACACAAAACATTGTTTAGATGCTTTAAGCAATGATTTAATGAATTAGAAACTGTCAACATAATCCCCACTAACAGAGAGTCAGATAGTGTTGTGGGGGGGGGACATTAAGTCAGACTCAGTAGTGAGTGTAACCGAAGCAGAGGGACAGACACAGAGCTGTAGCTGAGCCAAAGTACAACACTTTTTAATTCATTAACTTTATCTAAAGTTATCTGATACGGATAATCAGCAAACTGCCGATAATCAATCCCTATAATCTAAAGTCTATCCCTAGTTAGATGTCCCTAGTTCGATCCCTCCAATTATTAGTCTGTGACAAGTGTACTTGCGGTGCATTATCTGCTCCTGCTTTCTACATTCTGCATCCACATTCCCAGAAAGCATATTTAACACCACAGTAGAACACAACAGACATGCACCGGTTGATCCATCGCATTACGTCGCATTATATTCAGCAGATGCTTGTACTTATTAGGAGCACTTTAAGGTTCAATGTTGCTAAAGGACACTATAACATTTGGATAGGAGCAGCTGGGGATCAAACCAACAACACTATGATTAATGACCAACTGTTGCATTACCCTATAAGCTGTAGCTGCCGCCACCCTATTCTTAAATGTCACAGCGTTTATTTTTATATGAATATATATTTTAAAATACATAGAGAGAAAAAAAAATGACTTAAACCACAAGACATATTTTCTAATAGCTTTTCAAACCTTAAAGGTCCAATATGTAATATATTTACTGTAATAAATTCAAAAATGACCCCAATGCATCATCAGATATTAAGGAAACATACTAAGTTGAAATACTATGTTTTCTGACAACAATGCTAATGCCAGTATTTTCTCCTTTTAAATTTACCTTCCGTGACGGAATGTCTGTTTGTGTTTTGGCATGTGTGTTGGTATCAACTGCCCAGTTTGACAGCCAGGCCGGGTTGCCAGATATACCTGTAAAAACATAAACCCAGGGAAAGCAGCAAACAAACTAACAGGATCAACAGAGACAGATTCTACCCAACCTAAACTAAAACGGCATGTTTCTAATAGTTGCGTGACCCCGGGTAAATATGTATTTGAAAGATGGAGAAAGCTTAGAGCCCAAAAGGATGCCGAGTTGGCTAATTTACTCCTGAACCGGTAGCTAAGCATTAGCTTCAGGCTAATTTATCACGGCTACGGTTACATGCCGCCACTCCGACATGCTTCTATTCAGACATTCCGCGATTCCCTAACCCCTAACCCCTCACCCCTAACCCTAACACTAACCATAATGGAAACAAAAATTGTTGGAGTGGTGGGACGTTTGAAAACAAGGGAAGTACCGCCACTCCGACAATTAGACGTCAATGTTGGAGTGGGGTATGTTGGAATGGATGGCGGAACCCCACGGCTACAAGGGACGGGCATTTTATGTAATTTCAACATTCGTGTACTCACATTGAATTATATAGCTAGAGTACCTGAGTTGTATTTATTGTACAGAGAGTCTGGCCACTCTCCATTGACAAGTGTTAACTTCCTTGAAGGCGGGTACTCTGTTGAAGTTTAAAACTATTGGACCTGCCCAGAGCCACTCTGGATCTGCCATAACCAATCGCTAACGTTTGGTCGTGACGTATGTCATGCACATGTACAACAAGAGGGAAGACCGATAAGGCTTATATGTAGCACACAAAAAGAGTCACACAGTGACTTTATGGCCCTGCGGGGTAGCTTGTTTCACACGCTGCCTTCCTTGAATCTCACTACTAGTGGCTCGCTCATTCCCGGCTCCGGCTAACAAGTCATCGGAACGCCATCTGTGGCTGTAATGTGATGGATTTCTACTTTGTTGTCGTTTAGTACCACCTCCGTAATGAACAGTGAGCTGTCTGCAGGGGTGGGGAAAGAGATGAGAAGCTCGGTCTGAAACCTGCAGCTGGGATGCCTCCACCTCTGCAGTCTTAACATATCTTGCTGCTGTGGTTTATGGTCTGTGCACGATGAGTGTGCCGGTGGGTCAGGCCGGGCGACATAAACTGATAGACAGAGAGAAAGAGACACTCTCGTTCAGGAGACGGTTTTTCTTTGATACACAAATACTAAAGACGCAAAGATGATAAATACTGGCGGCTATAAGCTGAACAGTATCACAAAGTATTTCTCAAACCCTATCAGCTGAAGCTAAATGTACACACCTTCAGATGAAACCAGAGAGAGAATACATGCAGAGACAGAACGATTAAGGGATGTGGACATGAAACAGGCGGAAAAGACATATAGAGACGAGACGAGAAATGAAAAAGAGGAAGAATTGAGAAGAAAGAGCGACAGAGGGCAGAGATCCAGGTAGAAGAGAAGGAAAAGAAAGATAATAGTTATGAAGAGAAATAGAGCAACGCATTCTCATGAACAGTGCACACTAGTTCGTATGGTGTCCTATAAAAACAGGCAACCACCGGCTGTTCATGTGACGCCAGCTACAGAGCTCCGGGAGCTGCCGGTCCTATCAGAGGCAGTCGGGAGTTCAGTTTAGCCGAAAAAAGGTTACTGTGAGCCGGGGACAGAGCACCATGAGATGATGGTCCTTTCTGGGCTGTTGCAGTTCAGTTTAGGCCGAAAAATGTTAACCCTCGTGTTGTCCTCACGCCAACCATGCACTTGTTGTCCTCTCAGGTCAAAATAGAAAATTAACACTTTTCTTTGAAATGTTTTATGTCCCTTTTTTCAATGTTTTTGTCCCTTTTTTTGACTGTTGACGCTTTTGTTTTGGTTTTGGATTAAAACAACACGTGTTTCCTGAGTGAAAGTCAGTTTAGTTTTCCCCAGGAAGAGAACTTCGCTCTGAGCTTGCGGTTCACAGCGTTCTTATACAGCAGCAGTCAATGTGGTGCACACAGCAACAAATGCGTTGAATACATACGGATTACTGAGCTTTACTTTCTTTAGCTCTATGTACTCATGGTTCATGAGAACAAATAGGTAGGCAGTGGTGGTCTAAAGGTTAAAGAAGCGAGCTTGCGACCAATCCCCAGACAGACAGAATACAATCTGGGTGGGGAAAGTGAAAGAGCAGCGCTTGTCCCTCCCTCATCACCACCACTGAGGTGCCCTTGAGCAAGACCCTTAACCCCAACCGCCCCGGTGGAGCTGCTCAGTGGCCAGCAGATCAGACTGGGGTTGTACCAGGCAGCCTCCATGATGAATGTGTAACTGTGTGAATGTGATCAGGGCCCTCCTGCAAAAGAGAGGCTGCCTCTCAGTGAACCTTCCCTAGTAAAAAAAAATAAATAAATAAATAATAATAATGAGTAGGTTTGGGTACCAAAACCCGGTGCCACTATGGAACTGGTTCCTACGCAACGTGTGGGAATCGGACCGGATTAGAACGCACATTTTGGTTCCTAATTTTGGTTCCACTTAATGTGTTGACTGAAATATTTTCCCTCTGTCGCTCAGAAACGGACATAAAAATATCCCCCTTTCTCTGTAGTCTAGCGTTAGCTAGCTACAGTAAATGTAGGCTACTTTTAAAATGCCACATATTCCCTCTGGACTCACCAAAACGGACGTAAAAGCATATTAACCATTCGCACGTGACTGCTAGTATTAATATTACATCTCTGATGTCATTTTTCAGTTTTTCAAAAATCGGTTTCGGCATCGGAATCGTAAAAATCCAAACGGTACCCAACCCTACAAATGAGTCCGGAGGATAAAGGGGGAGGGGAAGAGGCTGACAGTAAAACAAGAAGAGAAGGACGAGTCAGAAAGGAGAGGACTGAGCAGGAAACAGCAGGAGGGAAGACGGAGAGAATCAGATGTTTTGGTGAGGCTGTCCTGTGGATGGTCCTTTCATGGAGGAAGAAAAGAGGAAGGATGGATGTTGTCTTCATACACTCCTCTCTCCTCCTCACTCATGCCCTCTTTCCTTCCTCCATCTGTAGAGCATGCTATCTGTCTCTCTCATTGTCTCACTATCTTACAGCGGGCTGGAAGGTCAGCCTGAAAGACCGTTGTATGAGGATGCTGAATGTCCCTTTGGGTAAAATATCCTTGTTAAAGTGAAATACCGGGATTCCACAATACGTCAATACCCAGTTTTATCTTGTGTCTAAAGGGTAAAAACGCACTGTGCGAGAGAGTGTGTGTGTGTGTGTGTGTGTGTGTGTGTGTGTGTGTGTGTGTGTGTGTGCGCCGCACGTGTGTGTGTGCCGCGTGTGTGCATCGTTTGGAGCAATAACTCCACTTCCTCGTCTGTCCAGACTAAATTTTCACCTTTTGTTGTTGGCTTCACGCAACTAGGGAAAGAAATAGAGTAAGGTTCTACCAGGCGCACTTGGTGGTGTTGTGTGGCAGAGCTTCACACTACCACCTAGCCGCCTGGTGTGCATACATCGATTTCACACACTTTTGCGTCACACAGATTTCCCCCCCAAAAAACGCTCGTATAAAACGCAGAATAAAAAGTGAGAACGCAACGCCACTTTTGCATTTTCTCTTCAGATCCTTTCCTTCTAAACGCAGCCTTAGTTTCATTTCAAGTAGCATGAAGGTTGGAATATCTGATCCCACACAATTAGAATCATGTACACTGACTAAGGTATTCAAACAAAGGCTACACCATCCCATCTAATGGAAATATTCTTTGCTCATCATCTTGACATATTGGGTTAGAAATATTTTTTAGAAACTCTGGAATTTCCACTATTATTAAAAATAAAGATGTGGGGTTTTTTAGCCAAGTTTGTAGCAACTCTGGGGTTTAAGAGGTTAAAGACGACACAGTGGCTGTGAGGAGAGTTGAGAAAAGGTAAAAGAAGGACGCAGAAGCAGAGAGAAGCCAAGTGAGGATGGGGAGAAGTATAAATATAGTACTATGCGCACATATCACATTATGTTGAACAGCAAATAGCAAGAAGGCCAAGACTCAGGCACGGGGGTTAAATAAAGAAATAATTGTGTGGTGGAAGAGGAGAGTAGAACATTGAAGGGATGGAGGACTTTTTCCGCCATCTGTTTCGATTAGAAGCATACATCACTGTCCTCTCTCTCCAGGTCCTGTTTCTCTCCTCTTGGATTTCCCTCTCTCTCTCTCCCTCTCTCTCTCCCTCTCTCTCTCTCTCTCTCTCTCTCTCTCTCTCTCTCTCTTAGGCAGGGAAGCATAATTGCAAAGCCCGACTTCATATATTCACACACTGACACAGCTTCAGACCTGCACGGAAACTACCAGATCAGTGGCAGTTCTAAAAAACATTTTAAGTTAAATGGAGGGGGCAAGGCTGGGGCCACATGCTGTTTTAGGGGTACCAAATAAATTAGGCACAAGTGTATACCACCAACCCTCCTTGGGTTTGGTTCTACAAAAGACTAGCAATATACATACAACAATAAAATACTCATATAGTGTTAAATTAATGAATAATACCCCTCTTTGGGGATAAGTAATCAATAACCAAAATCAAATATTTGCCACAGTTAGGGGACCCCCCCCCCCCCCCACACACACACACACACACACACACACACACACACACACACACACACACAAAAACCAAGAACCCCCATTGTGCCTGATTGCTGATGTCAAACATGGGAATATATTGAAATATGTTTAATTACCCCATTACAAAAAAAAACCACAGAATCAAACCAGCGACCTCTCAGTCTCAAACCGTCCTCTCCAACCTGCATGCAGCCTCTTCCTCTCTCACACACACCTTCACACTCTGGCTGCTCTGTGGAGTGTGTGAGCACAACCGTGGCTCCGTCCCAGGATGCTCATCACGCTGCACCGAGCGCCAAATTAACCAGAAAGAAAATAAGATAACCTTGTTTCATGCACACAATTCAATGGACAAACTGGCTTTTAATAGCAATGCTGCTCCTGCTCAGCCTATAGAGGGTAAAATCACACAGCTGAGACCTTTTACTGCCCAACATTCAGCTGTGAGAATCAGAAGGCTTCTCTGTGCAGCAGCATCGTAAAGTGCAAAGCTTTCTAGTAGGAACTATGATCACAGTCAGCCTGACATTCACCAAACACGTGCTTCAATTACAGTCGACTCAAACAAACAGGGCAAGGACGTCGCATAAAAGTTAAACACACGCAGAAGACACGTTCTGACTGAACGTTAGTGCAAGAATAAATATAAATATGTACAAATGAAATCATTGTTAAACGCGCCTCAACTCTCCTAATGTCTCCTTTACAATCGAGCGCTGATGCGCAACCGTTACGCGCAAAAAAAAAGCTCTGCACTTTCCCCAGATTAATATAGTTTAACATCTGAAATAGCCTATCACAAAATACAGAAATTTCGAAGCCTTGTATTTTCCCAAACGGTTTGACAGAAGGATGAAGCCCCATTTGAAGGCGCCCCCTCCCCCGGGTCTGTGCTGCCCGGACTCGCTCCGTCTCCTCCGGGGAAAGTAAAAAAAAAAAAAGCGCACAGCCAGCTCACCTTCTCCGGTTGTCCCGTACGAGCTGGAGAGAAGCAGGGCGACCTGAGCGATAATCCCAGCCAATCTTTTAGTCCCGAGATCCATGATGAGGACGCGGCGAGAGGCTGAACAGAAGCCCGGCGGCTGCTGGAGTAGAGAGGCGACCGAGCTCTCCTCTCCAGCTCCAAGAGAGATCTCCTCGAGCCCGACGGAATGAAGACAGGAGAGTAGAGAGAGAGAGGGTGGGGGAGAGGAGGGGGAGAGAGAGAGAGAGAGAGAGAGAGAGAGAGAGGTGGTTTTACTATGTGGTCACAGCTCCAACTTCAATGCGTGCCTCCACCTCTTTAGTCCCTGTCAATCAATCAATCAATCAATCAATCAAACTTTGTTTAAAGTGTAAAATCTTTCAACATGGTCTCAGTGAAATTCACAATTTAAGGAGCACAGAAATAACAGACAGCAACAAAACATTTGAACAGCATTAAAGCAGTAATATTAAACAATACAAAATACAAAACCAGGCTTGTTTGTGAAGGATGCAGAAAGGATGGTGTGTCATGGTTGGCTGTAGTATAATGAGTACAGGTGGGATTTCAAAATGTCAGAGTGAGCTTCTGGTAGTGGCTGGCAGTTCCACTGGTGAGCGGCACTAGGAGAATGCTCCATAACCAGCTAATTTTGTGTTTACTAGGGGAATGACCAGGAGACCAGCATCCAGGGAGCGTGCCGGTGTTTGTGGTGTATTAAGCTCAGATGAATTAGGTGGCGCGAGTCCATGCAGGGCCTTCTATGTTCAAAGAAGAAGCTTAAATCAGCTCTAGCTTGCACCGGGAGCCAGTGAAGAGATCCAATTTCCAAGATCTGCTGCAATGCCAAACTGGGTCCTCCAGTTAAGCAGTTCCCAACCTTTGTGGTCTGAGGTTTTATTTGAGGTCAAAAACCTCAAATAAAAAACTTTAAGAAAAACATTGAGATAGGGTAAAAACTTAGATAGGGAAATCAAAAGTGTTTTTTCCATGGTTGACGGGAAGTCAACACAAGGTTAAGGTTAGTTTGGTCAGCAATCGTGCTACTAGCTAACTAGGCTACTGCTACTTAGAGGGAAGCTGGATATTTGACCATTTATCCACCAACGGTACATTTAACTGACTATTTCAACTTGCTTATAACTACTCATTTTAACTGTTTAGCCATTACTTTAAGCTATTTACCCATAGCTTACCATTTGTTCATTACTTTTAGCTATTGACCTATAGTCTACCATTTGTTCATTAGCCTATTCTTAGCTACCTGTTTAAACTATGCTAGTTTGCTATCTTCAGTCCCTCCAGAAAAACGCGAAAAAAAAAAAAAAAAAAAAAAACGCTTATTCAATGGATAATCAGCCAAAGTCCGCATATATATATATATATACATACGTTGCCCCTTCGCCGCATAAATTGCCGATTTCCGCGCCAAATATGCGGGGCTTGAATGATTTCATAATCCCCGCATTTTTGTTGCAAAAAACTCACATATATCTTAACAGAAAGTTGAAAAATGTTGCGTTTACTTCACATAATAGCAGCCATTTTCCCCTGTTGCCATGGGAACGTTATGAAATGACGTAATTATGTCATCAAATCTCTTTTTTTCTCTTTTTCATCAAACCGCAATTTTTGCAAGTTCCCACAATTTCATCGCATAAAATTGCATAAATATCCCGCATATTCCATCGCATTTTTTAAGAAAACGTGCCACATAATCACGGATTTTTGCCCGCAACAATCACAAAAAAACTCAGCATTTTTCTGGAAGGACTGTATCTTCTCTTACATGGCTGCAACATTTAGTGTTCAGGTGTTCCAGTCAATCTAATCTTAATATGTGGATATTTTTCAAATGAGTTGAGCTACTCTACATTCTTCCCACGTAGCCCCTTGTAACTGCAGAGGTACCGGAATCACTGCTCTAGTTCTCCATCTTCACTACGTGCGCTGCTGACAGATAAGGAGCTATTGAACACCATATAAACGATAACAAGCCAAGTGGTTAATAAATGCCGCCAGACAGGCTGCCGGTCACAGCTTTTTGGACCGGCACCAGCATTCACATAGCCTATTTAGCTAACACCAATCCACACCTTGTAGTAGCCTACAGAGAGACGAAGTGTGGGAAAGATATTTGTTTTAGCCCAACCAAACTTACTTCTCACAAAAATGGTGAATCCATGTTCAATCCATTAGTAAGTTTGAAGTAAAGTCCTCCCTAAGTTCTTCAAAACTACTAGTTAGCCAGTTTAGTGAAGTATGCACATACAAGGAATTTGTCTTGGTGTGTTGGTGCATAATGGTAAATACAGTGCAAGAGTCAGCAGACATAATATTAAATAGGAACATTAACAGGAAAATATTGCCCAATGGATGTAAAAAGTTCACAGTATGAACTATAAAGAATGTATGCATACGCACTTAAAGTGGCGTATAGTGCATATTCCATACTCCTTCACTCTAAATGATTTATATATTAATGTTAACAATCTAAGGTTAGCTTTGTCAGTTGGGTCAGTTAGATACACAATACCTGGTAGTTAGCGGGTGTGATTATTAAGCTAGTAACAAACAGCCAGTTTCTACACAAGAACTATATTTTCTAAAACTACCGTAGACTGCATAAAGGAGCCCAACCCATTGTGATTTAGCAAGGAGTAAATCTCTACTTATTAAACACATTAGAACTAGGTTAACTTTGAACTTATGAACAGCCAGGGCTTTAGTCAAGACCAACTTAATCGAGTCCAAGTCAAGTCCTAGACAGGTTCAATTGAGACCAAGTCAAGATCAAGTCCAAAGGCAGTCAAGATCAAGTCAAGACTGGGTTTCTGAACAAATCAAGTCTTTTTTGAAACCATAATAGGCAATATTGTCCTTCCAATGCTAATATAGTGATTAAACAGTTAGGATGGATCTAGAAACAGGAATGATCTATCTTCTAAATATCAAACTAATCAATGAATAGATTTTAGGCAACGGTCTGTGCAACTGATCCTGAATCAGCAGCCAGGGAAAACTTGACCAATAGCCAGAGACCAAGACAATTCCAAGTATAACAAGGTACAAGACCAAGACAAATGCAGGACTTCAAAAAGTGGACTCGAGTCCGGACTCAAGGCTGAGTCTGTACTCAAGTACTACAGCCTTGCAAATAGCTGACTCCAAGGAACCTTTTATCTTTTATATGTTGCATTGACTGACTTCAGGAAGTCTCTACACCAGGCCAAAAAAAAGTTAAGCTTACCGGCTGCTGGCTGAAACTTGATATTTAAGAGATATCACTCTGCTCATTCAGCTGTCAACAAGAAAGTAACCAAGCATATTTTCAAAAATGTCAAACTATACCATGAATATTTGTTAATCCTTGCTAGTAAAATGCAGACTACATTATTTCTTTAAATCTTGTCATGCAGACTACATCAGACTATGTGACATTCTTGCTGTTGAACCTAAAACCCTTCCTGGTTCTAGAACTGTTAATGATGCTCTCTACTTTGAATCTAAACAAACAAATGATGCACTCTCTGAGCAAAATGGCTGCTGTCAGTTATATCCCCTCTATCCATGACAAAACGGCAGAAAACAAGAAAATCTGGGCTCATTTTGACCCAGAACGACAGCTGAACTCTCAGACCAGATGGTCCACTACAGACTCT
Organism: Perca flavescens; assembly: GCF_004354835.1. NCBI lineage: Eukaryota > Metazoa > Chordata > Actinopteri > Perciformes > Percidae > Perca > Perca flavescens. The sequence continues at coordinate 2,537,298 of NC_041342.1, forward strand.
TTCAATGAGGATTACAAAGACGGCGGTGAGCCAAACAGCGGAGCCTCTCTGCGAGTTGAAGCTGAAGCAGCTTTGACCACAATGAGCTGTTTGGCAGTGCCTGATTACCGACCTCTGGACGCCTTCAGTGTGACAGCAGAGGATCCTGGTTCAGCGCCATGGAGCGAGGCAGACGACATTTGTGAGGTCTCCATCAGGCTGAAAGAAATCGAGTTATGCAACATGATGGAAGAGACTCTTGGCATCCCAGAGTGTAAGTAGACAATGATAATAATTACCTGTCCTGCCATTAGACAGTTTAATCACCCGCCTTAGAGGGGAGTCAATAGAACTGGTTATTGTTCATTTTCTCTCTAATAATCTAATAATCTGTATAACTATCATTCAGTCATGATCAATAGAATTAGACAGCTTCACAATCTCTTCAGCTCATTTCTTCTCAGGACAAATTACCTGCATACAAGAAAAGAGATTTTGGAGAAAATAAACAATGCTGTTAATTCAAATGTAATATTTTACTTTTAATTGTGTACATTAATATTTCTTTCATTCTGTCTGTCTGTCTGTCTGTCTGTCTGTCTGTCTTCCAGATATATCTCTGAGAAGGATCAAAACCTACTGGGTGGCGCCGACTAGGAGAAAACCAGTGGGAAGGACAAGAAGACATTTTTATTAAAATGAATAAATACTTGACAGTCAAAAGCACTATCAATCTAAATGTTTCAAACTTTTCTCAGTTATCCAGCATGGGAATGTGAAAGAGTGTTTACTTGTAGGGACACAAAAAGGCTTTACAAAGTTGCCTTTATTAGTTTAGGCATTTCAGCTTCTGCGCTTGATAAAGACCTGGAACTGAATATACTGTATGAAAGTCATGTCAGTTATTCAGTGACAATGCATGAAGCAATGCTTTTATGAACAAACACAAAGAGGGCTCTCTTGGCATAGTTGGCACAGTTTTATCCCCTCTGTATAGCCTGGTTCCAGACCTCCAAACTGCTGCCATCATTTTTGGTTTCTTTTTCAGCATCTAAAACAATAAAATACTTATTACTGATCACTTCAGTCCTATTGAAGTGGATAATGATTTCAAACAAAATAGAAATATATCCCCAGAGGACCAACGTTGAAGAAAATAATGGTGTGAAAAATGTATGTTCTTGTATTAATAACCTGCTATGACTGCTAAACTGAGAACAGAGTTAAGATGGAAGAATGTAAATCAAGAATTCTGCAATATGCATCTGGCATTCAGAATAAAAACAGGTATTTACAATTCTGTATGTGGTATTTAATTGTCAGAAGAACTAAACTAAAGCACAGACTAATTACCGGTATCAGAAAAGTAGTCCTCTTTCATTGTTACATCTTAAACTATATATGACGTATAAAGCGTCCAGTGAAATGACTAAAACATCAGATCTGTGTGGAGCGATGAGGAGACTGTAACCTTCCTCAAATTGTTTCAATAAACAAACATAAATGCCATGTTTCCATCACGTCTTCCACATTGTCAACTCTTCGTCTGCAGTGATTTAATGGCACTCAATATTTTGCGCTACATGTGAATGCAAAGTTGGCTACCGGCCTTGAATGTGATTCTATGGGTCAAAGCAACAAGGAATCAATACACAGCAGCAGTTGCAGACCAATTTGTGTAACACAGAACCACCTAGGGACGAGGTTATGGCATCACGTTCAACAGATCAGGTCCAGCACCAAATATTAATTGAATGCGTTGGAGTGGCTTTTTGTTGCATTTACTGGATGGTCAAGAAAAAGCCCTGAAAACATAGAGGAGAGGGGAAGACGTGCAGAGAGAAAGAGAGAATCAGCAGTAGCCTGGGAAAACCATGACGAACTTCTGGCAAATTTGAGATTTGCTCTGCAAGTCAGTCTGGCCAGGAGCCCATTCAAGCCCATTTTAAATTTTTCCAAAATCGAGGCACCAATCACAACCATTGAGGCGGGCTTTACATGATGACGATAGCATAGCGACGGCAAGCAGCTTCTTGTTTACATTCAACATGGTGGCCACCCAAGCGCAGCAACCGTTGATGCCGCTGTCGCTGCTACGTCACCCAGATCTTTGGTCTGATTGGTTGAAGGACTATCCAAATGCGCCCAGAGGCATTTGAGCGGCGTCCGTTGGTGACGGAAATGAGCTGTGGATGAACCTTCCCCAGACCCACTCTCAGTTACAGCTGAGAAGGGTCTGGTGTCATCCAGGCTAAGCCAGCAGTGGAATCTGATAATGAAAACCTACTGAGAGTATAGACAGCAGGGGAATCACGTGATAAAAACACCTGTTGAGAGCAAACACAGCAGGGGAATCAGATAACACTGGAGCCAGAGTCTGCGAAAAACAAGGGATCACACCGTGCACTAACACACACACACACACACTCACTCACACACACTCCACATGAGCATCACACACCTCGGTGGCCTGCAGACACACCGCACACTGAGAAAGCAGCTGGCTGTTTAATGTTCTAATCAGACGGGTGAGAGACTTTAAAACCACGTGAACCTGAGATGCGTAAAAACACACTGAGAGGAAGCATCAGACTTCTGGTCGAAGGAGAGATTTCAAACTTAAAGGAGAATTCCGGTCGATTTCAACACGTAGCTCTGTTGTTTGTTGTCACGTAGTGCTGTCAGTAGCGAGAAAATTATCGGTGTTGCCTACAACGACTTATGCCACTGCTAGCTTTCGCACCCAGGCGGCTGAAACCGGGCAGGTTTTAAACGTGCTTTTAGCCTCTTAACATGTTGGAGATGTCATTACAAGGGCCTAACCATGTGAAGGGATTCATTCCGAGTGAACACAGTGAATCTGACTGCAGTAGATGTGAAAGAAATGCATGAAAGTCTTGCTAATTCATACCTCTGTTTGGTTCTGGTGTTGAGATGGCAGTAAGACGAGTGCTTAAGGACTAGTCTACAAACTACAACACAGAAAAGAGATAGCCTACAACAAAAATATGTATTAATTTAATGATTAAATAAGGCAGTGTTTCCAAACTTACCTCAATTATAACTTGTTACATTACATTTATCTGACTCTTATCCAAAGCAACTTACAATTGCTATGTATATAAGAGGTCTCTGGAGCAACTAGGGGATAAGTGTCTTGCTCAGAGACATATTGGTTGATGTATCGCAGTGGGATGCGAACCCCGGTCTCCTGTACCAAAGGCATGTGTTATTTCCACTGTGCCATCACCACCCAGTTGTCTCCTGCTAGTTGTACTAAAGCACTTACTTAAAAAAAAATAAGCATATGCCTATTTTTGTATCACTTTCCGGTGTTGTAGTTCGTAGACGGTCCCTAAGCCGTGACACTAAAATGTTGTGTGTGTTTTTTCTTTAAGGGAATATAAGTTACAACCTACTGACCAATCAATACTCGATTGGGAGTATTCTTGAGATCTGGTGGAGCTCGGTGCGCGGATAGTGAGAGGTGCGCTCCAAAAAGTTAAACCATTTAAAAACCGACAACCCCGTTGACTTTCCCTGATGGGTATCGTTATGAGAGATGCAGGTTTTCAGCAAAAGGAATTACGTATCTTTCTCTTAGCCTTTTACTTGTTGGCCTTTAAATATGATATGTGCAAGTAAGCCCAGCCAACAAAACCAGTGGTGGCTGGTGAAGTTTGAACATTCACCAGCCAAATGAAGCTCAGCGTAAATTCTTTCTGCATATTTGCAACATGTCTCTCCTGATTGAAATGGCTATTGAACAAAAAAGTTAATTTTGAACCCTGTTGATAAGCCTTGTAACTTACACATTTACAGCTTTGGCAATTTTTTTTTGCCAGCTTTCCTTCCTGGGTTTAGCAGCAGCAACTGTATTGCTTTTTGCCTGTATTTTGTCTGTTTTTTTCATATTTCTGCAGGATTATCTTTATCGTGCCCTTTTTGTCCATGTTCGCGATTGGTCATATGGTGTTAAACACCGCCCCTTTTATGTGAATGCGCTCGTCACTGGATTGGGAAACCCTGGGTTGAACTGAACTAGTTGATAACCACAGTCAGGTCACACCTTATGCAGGACTGCTATTGTTGCTGCGTCTCAAAGGTTTGGTTTTATCTGCTGCAGTGGTGTAGTCTACGTGATACGCACGGATACGCAGTATAACTACCAATAAATCTTCCATATACCCACTTAAAAATGTGCAGTGATACGCAACAACATATTTATGTAACAGAACTTTCACTTCATATATTTGTATTCACAAATACGGGGTCAAGTAATGTGACAGCTAACTAAACTAACACTGCAGAACATGCAGAGAGACTTTTCCCATCTGTCATCGACCCGCTCCTTGCTGTGTGTAGTGTGTGTTTAGCTACCGGGCCCAAATGCTCCACTAACGCCAGTATCCTCCCTTCACTGCACATTTAAGACAAATATAAGTAGCCTATTTTATTTTGTCCTCGTTGATTTGGGGTCAACTTTTGTGACCCAGGCTTAGGTCCCTGATGTGAAAGCCCCCTTACTGCTTTATATTCCATTATATTGTTGATATATTTTGAATGGCATCTGTGTTTTCCTGTTCATAGGATAAATAAAGGTATTCCCACCATATATTGGTGCATAAAAGTGTATCAGAATGCAGGATATTAGTCTTTGACTAATAACTCTGCGGGAGGACACCCAGACCCCACACTTTGATATGCCCCCTGCTCCAAAAAAGGCCCATTCTGAGCCAGAAAAAAAAAGACGTAGTACAGTACACCCACTTCAATACATTAGACCACACCACTGATCTGCTGGTAGTTTGTGAGTGAAACTGGGCCACAGTGGTGGATGTGGGGAATTCTTTTTTTATATTATACCAAAGAAAAACGTCCTTACTTGTCTTAGCTGACTGTGTTGTGCTTTTACAGAAATGTATGTAAAACATGACTACAAGTTAGGAGTCTGTATTAAAGTGCCCATATTATGAAAAAAATAACTTTTTCTGGGATTTTAGGTGTTATTTTGTGTCTCTGGTGCTTCCACATACATACAAACTTGGATGGACTTTGTAACAGAAAGCAGAGCAGCATGAAAATGAGCTGAGCAACAGACAGGCAGGTTATAAATAAATATGAGTCAGATTAGGAGAGAGTTGTAGGTCATTTTTTAATAATGAATTCATCCTGTAATCTCTTGTTTGAGTGTCTTTATTTTGTTTCTTCAGTTCATTTTCACACACTTAATACAGCAATACAGCATTTAACAGCACATTTGTGAAACAGTTTTTCATAATTAGGGAAGGCTGAATATCCATGTACAAACTGTGTGTATATTGAACAAACATTCACTTGAGATTAGGTATGAAGTTTGTGTGATTCTCTGGATAAATAATGATAAGAAAACAGGAGCTTTTCATTTGGAGTTACCTGTGTAAATGTCACACATTCATCAGAATGAAATTAGTTCTGTACAAACATAAATGCACATCTGTGTCTTTTTTTCTGGAGGCCTAATGCATGTCAACAGAGCAACAGGTGAACAGTGACCAGGGTTCAATCATGTTACATCTCAATTGCTAAGGACAGGTAATACGAGATGCACAAACAGAGGGAAAAGTAAGAGAACATGGGATGTCATTCCATTTCAAATCTTTATCATAGTTGTTGTGAACACAGTGTTCAAGTCTTTTGGCGTTATCTGGCTGTCCTCTATCCCAATAGACATAGTCCACTCTGCTACCATCAGACCACATCCAACTACCTTCTTTCTGGGTGTCGCTGAGTCCAATCCAGGTCCATCTCTGAGTATGGTCAAAATTCTTAATCAAGGATTTGACGAAATTATGTTCTTCCTGACTGTGGATGGACACCAGGTTGCCTCGCTGTGACACACAGTGGAGCTCTGCATCAGCCCAGGTCAAATGTGAAGCGACATACTTGTAGCAGCGGCCGTTGAAACTGTACCAGAACATGGGACAGCTGCCACGCAGAAGATTCACCGGATAGCGGTCTGAAGGAGACACAGCCCCCAGAGTCAGACCAAACAAGAAGAGGAACGAGAGCACGTTGGTCTCAGAGTCTCGGAGTCTTTGGAGTTTCTGATCTGCACTGTTAAATGTTATCAATCTGTCAGAGATGGTTGAAAGGCCACTTTCTTTTATATGCTTTAGGGGGAGGGGTGGGAGGGGTTCTGCACTGTTGGTGTGATATTATTGGTCCAATGCACTTGGCAAACAATTTTCCTTGTCAACAACTGGTCTGTATCTGAACATGAGCCAAAAAAAGAGACTAAAAGCTGACCTGGAAATGTCACATAAGACCTGTAATTTATTCATTTGGCTGTTACAGCCACTTGGTTTGGACCAGTAGCTCATGGTGGTTACTGTTAATGTAATGCAAACTTTAGAAACATATAGCTCTACTGTATATCAGAGAGTCAGTTTGCTAAATGAATGACTCTTTTCCACTTGTGCTAGTCTTGCAGTAGCTTCACTTTTTAGCTAAATGCTCTACAGCTAAACAGTAGTTTATCATTTTCCCATAACTGCCTATGGAAGCTTTAGTGGCTGCTGTTCTGCTGTTCAGCAGAAGTTATATAGTCTCCCTTTGAAGGGGAAATCCACTCTCAGAATTTATGAATATTATTCTTATAATATTAAATAGTTTATGTAATGTGTGAACACAAACAACTCTTGAGAAGCAAGCAAATAGTAGTCAAGATGGCGCCCGTTCAGTGCAAGTAGGGTCCATCGTTCGACACTTAACTTTTTGACCGTTTTTAGGGGGTCATCCTGGTACTTTCAGTGGACTGAATTTTTGCGTTATCTACACTATATACTGCAAGTAGGCGCTTTGAGACACAGCCATAGTCTCCCTTTGAAGGAGAAATCCACTCTCAGAATTTATAAATATTATTCTTATAATCTTAAATAGTTTGTGTAGTACAGCAGATTAGTAAAAAAATCGTTCACTTTGGTATAAAAGCAGGAAATTTGGCACACATACTCTCTAAGGGCCACTATTTTTGAAAAAGGCATTGGCCACTCAAAAATTCAATATGGCGGCCATTTTTCAAGATGGCCGCCATTGTTATTCAATGCTTGTTATATCAATTATTCAAGCAGTGATCCAAGCATAACATTTGATACAAATACTCTCTAAAGGACATGTTAATGGAAAAAGATACTTGTCCCTCAAAAATTCAAGACGGCCGCCATTTTAAAAAAGTTGCTGTCAAATATTAATTATTTCAATTGTTCATATGGTGATGCAATTATAAAATTAGGCAGAAATACTCTTCAAGGAACACACAAAAAGGTATGTGCCACTCAAAACTTCAGGATGGCGACCATTTTCAAGATGCCCACCATTTCTGTCAAATAGTCATAATGTCTGCTTTGTCTGCCTCCTCTCCTTTGACATGTCCGGCTTAGTAAAACTTGCCAGGGATATAAAATCCCCGCCGGCATAGCTGTCAGGTTCATTGGAGTACACAAGCCTCTCTACCACGGCAAGGAGAGCAGGAAGAAGCCACTGTTAGAAATAGGAAGTGACCAGTAAAAATTCAGGATGGAAACCATTTTTCAAGATGGTTGCCATTCTTGTTCTATGTTCATTTGCACGGTTTCCAAATAGTGATCCAGGAAATATGCCACAAATACTCTGTTAAGGTCACTTTTTGGAAAAATTGGATGGCCAATAAAAAATTCAAGATGGAGACCTTTTCCAAGATGGCCATCATTTCGGTAGTAAGTACACTGATGCACACATATGCATGTTAGCAAAAATACTCTTAACAACCACACTTTGAGAAAAAGGCAATCGCAAAAATTCAAGATACATTTTTCAAGTTGAGTGTTTTTAATACTATTTAATTTATAAAGGTGTTTTAATAGTTAGGATTGAGTTAAAAGGAAGGATTGAAAAAAAAGAAAAACCTAAGTTCTATTCACATTTTTACCAGCTCAAAGGCCTTGTGGTTAGAGTGTCCAACCTGAGATTGCGAGGTTGTGCCCTGCCGAGTCATAATAAAGACTGTTAGAAATGGTAGCCAATACCTCCCTGCTTGGCAGTCAGCAAGTGTTGTATTGGGGGCAACATAGCCAGGAAGGTGTACATATACATCACAGTCCAGAATCAAGAAATGGGCTCTCGGCCCACTGCAAGGCTACTTACTTTTTTATTCACATTTGCAATTGCACAGTTTTGTGCAAGTAAAACCCAATCTAAAACATTTGCATCTTCTCTAATTTGCAGCCACACTTGGCTAGTTGTTCACAACTTTGTGCAACTGGTGCATTTGCTGTCCAGAAGACCCCCCATTGTTCACCAAGCTTTTTCCATCCCCAGTCAGCAGGACTCTCTGCTTCTGGCTGACACTGGGTTGCTTGACCCTATATGCAGCCTGCCTGATATGCAGCACTTTTAGTGTGTTGAAGCAGAGCTGCTCTTGTTGGAGGAATGGCTTCATATGGCCTCTGCTTTCGGGCAAACATGTCAAGTCTAACCTCATCTACACTAACAGCTGTGCTTGATCGATTATACAGCAGGACCACAAACTTCTCAAGGATCTCCAGGTCACTATCAGTCACAACAGGAGAGTATTGACTTAGTTTGCTGAAGATGAGAGAGGCCTCAGGGAAAATGTCCCAGGTTTGCCAGGCCGTCTTTTTGCCTCTGTTGCGAAAGGCTGATACAGTATCACAACCTGTAAAGGCGTGAAAGAATGCCTTTGGTCTTAACCGGCCCAATAACATGATACAGGTCATGAACACCAATCCACCATAGGCTCACACCATGCCCAAATGCAACCCACAGCTGCTGGAGACCAAGATCCTGGAGGGATGGGAAGATGCTCAATGCTATAACAAGAATATCAGTGTCATTGGCTTTGATCATTTTGGATTTGCTGCCCTCCTCTGTACAAAGATGCGGCTATCAGCTTCCTCATGGAAACATTTGTCTAGACGATCGAGACAGGTTTCAGATGTACTCAAGACATTGGGTCCCTTGGTTACAACAACTATGTTTGGCACAGTCATTTGAGCAATCTTGTCAGCCAGAAAGTGGAAGAGGTCTGTTTTGTTATCATTATGTCTCAAGAAATTGCGCCAATTTGATTTATTCTTGTTTGTCACTTGGCGTCGACCTCTCTGGCCTCGTTTCGATCTTGTTTCCATTTTCAGGCTTGATGGATTGTACACATCAAACACAATATGTGGACACTAACTTAATATGTTGAAAACACACAAAACCACTTTGGTATCAGAGCACATTGACAAGTCTGTCATAATAAAAGAGAAACACTTACCTCGTCCTCTTGTAGCCATAGACAACAAAAACGCACATTCAGACCGGATTCAGATAGCGCGAAGACAACCGGATGGATGCGGGTCCGTCACTGATTACGGCCCCCCTGGAAACATTTCCGTTGTCGTCTTTGCAGCTTGCAGTTCGTTTCCCTATTTGCTCGTGCTGTGAATATTTGCAGCGTACGTGATGTGAAATTGACGGAGTTGTTTTCTGAATATGTAGTTGTTGTGGCGTTTGCATGTGTTTTCTGAATTTGGAGGTGTTTTCTGAATATGTAGTTGTTGTGGCGTTTGCATATGTTTTCTAAATTTGGAGTTGTTTTCTGAATATGTAGTTGTTGTGGCGTTTGCATGTGTTTTCTAAATTTGGAGTTGTTTTCTGAATATGTAGTTGTTGTGGCGTTTGCATGTGTTTTCTAAATTTGGAGGTGTTTCCTGAATATGTAGTTGTTGTGGCGTTTGCATGTGTTTTCTGAATTTGGAGTTGTTTTCTGAATATGTAGTTGTTGTGGCGTTTGCATGTGTTTTCTGATTTTGGAGGTGTTTTCTGAATATGTAGTTGTTGTGGCGGTGTTTGCATGTGTTTTCTGAATTTGGAGGTGTTTTTTGAATATGTAGTTGTTGTGGCGTTTGTATGTGTTGTGACCCTTCTCGGCCACCGTACCCGTGTGATCTGTACACCTTCCAAGTAAGCATACATGAACAAGTCATGTATTGCCCCACTTACCCTTGGCTCAGCTCTTCCGCGCTGGCACAACCTGTCAATTCAGGTGCGGCTATCTAACTACATCTATTACTAGCTAATTGATGAGGGGCTGTTAGACAGCATTTGGGACACTAGACTTAGCTCTACTATTACTACTAGTCAAGAACTACAGTGTAAGTAAAACTAGATCAGCTGACACTGAACCCCATGCTGAGTTCCACAGCAGTGAAGTCACCAGTGTGCCCTGGTTGTGTAATGACGTTCACTCTATTAAACAACACCTTCCTTAACACATTAAATTGAGCTCTTACAGAAATGGTGGCTATCTTGAAAATGGTCGCCAATTTGAATTTTTGAGTAGCACACACATTTTGCCATGAGAATGTTCCTTGAAAAATATTTGTACCAAATTTGATGATAGCATAACCATTTGAAAAATGTATGTAAGGATTCAAGAGAAATTGCGGCCATCTTGAAAAATGGTTGCCATCTTGAATTTTTGAGGGACCAGCACTGTTTTACAAAAAACATTCTTAAGAGAGTATTTTCACAAAATGTTATGCCTACATCACTGTTTGAACGATTGACATAATGAGCATTTGACAGATATAGCGGCCATCTTGAAAAAATGGCCACCATGTTGAATTTTTGGGTGGCCAACGCCTTTTTCCCAAAAAGTGACCCTTAGAGAGTATCTGTGCCAAATTTCATGCTTCTATACCAATTTGAACGATTATCTTGAAATATGCCATTAATCTGCTGTACTAATGTAATTTGTGAACACAAATAACTCTTGAGAAGCAAGCAAATGTACCCGAGTTGCTGTAACAGTGTCCAAAAAACTGGATCCATGTTTCTTCAGGGAAGTGTTGGTGACAACAAGTGATTAGAGGTTATCTTAAAACGTGATCAGAGGGTTTGGATCAAACTCAACCAGGACTCTGAAATGAAAACAAGTTCATAAAAGACGAGCAATAAACGTTTACTAATCATCAACAGATGTTGATCTCTGGCATGTTCAGGAGAGCTTAGTCATTGTTTTTCTACATCATTATTTCTTTATTGAATCATAACACAGTATCACAGTATCAAACATAATGGACATGTGCTATACCAGAGAGGGGAAAGAAAGAAAGAAAGAAAGATCTAAAGAATACAACAAATGTACATCTGATGTATTCCATACAAAAACCAGGGACCTTTCAATTCAATATGTTCACCATTTGGACCAAGGCACTTAAATCATGGAGCAAGTTATTAATCAGAGGCAGTCATAGATCTATAAAGCCATATCAGTTCCTTTTATATTGGCACTGAGAGTCTTACTGGAAAAACCATAAACAATAGGGCCAAACTTAGGATATGGCTTTGGTCCACTACATTCATCTGACAGCTTTAGTTATTAATTTACAAATTAAGATGTTTGCACACAAAACACATGTAGTTTATAAAATACAATGTTTTATTATAACGGCTCGCAAGTCCAGCTGAATTGATTAGACCATTCAAAACTTAGATGATTGACAGAACTGTTTGGATCATTTCCAGTTTCTAAAATGTGAGGATTTTTCTGCATTCAGTACCTAAGTACATTTTCCTGATGGTGCTTACATACTTTTACTCAAGTAACATTTTCATTGCAGTGTTTCTACTTGTAACAGTGTCAAGGTTTGGGCAGGCTTGGACCGAAAAATGCAAAGGGTTACGACAAGGAGGCACCGTGATGGTTTTGAAGGTTTATTAAACCTGGAATGCTTTAATTTAAAACAACTTGTTGATGTCCCCACACACACCAAGGGAAATACCTTGGACCTGGTCATTACAAACTCTGCCCCTCTCACCAACCTGCAGGTGTATGACCTAGGTGTGTCTGATCACAAGGGGCCAGTTGTTCAAAGGTAATCTGATTGGATTTTGGTTATCGGACGGGATCAAATCTTGAAAATGGGTTGTTCAAAAGGGAAAGAAGGATTCCGAAATCAGATTAGATCACGGAATCCAATCCTAGTTTTAATCTGGATCAAACCTTCAGTTTGTGTTGTTCAAAACTTGTCAGTAGGATTTGGATAATTTTGATCCAAAAAAACAGGATTATCCTTATCCCAACAGGGGGTAGGATTTCAAGGTGGATTCCATGTAGAAAATGTAGTAAAACTTTAAAATTAGTCAAATAATACATTTGTATCATTTAGTGTATACTTTACTTTATTTATATTTTACACTTGATTTAACCGTTTTAACAGTGATAAAGTAGATAAAGTAGACATAGGCTACCAATTAAGCTATTCAGTATAGTAAAGTTAAAATAAAAATAAAAATGATCTTGTCCCCATGTCTAAATGAGAAACTGAAAGAGCAGAATACTCCTGCCAGAGGAACAAATCAAGCTGACCAAACTGCAGCAAACCAAAGCCAAACTTCAGATCCGCCTCCTAACAGCAGGGCTTGGAAATGCTGGTCTTTCCTACTCAGATGAAGAACACTGAGAATTCTTTATTTTGTTAACTATTGGACATTTAGCCTTTTTTTTAAGACGTTTTCAAAATATCCACAATGTATTTGTTAATGTATTGTATATTTTTTTTAATTTGTTGTGGCTCAGATGAGGGGTCATAAAAGAAATTATAAATGGAAGTGGATGGTTATGTTATTTTTGTGTTTTGTCTCAAAATAAGAAACACTTACAGTGACCCCATGTTGGCACTTCTACCTGTTCTTTACATAGCTGGTAGCCCACATTGAGATATGTTGTCCCATTTAGAGCACTGGTAATCTGGATTTGGTAATCTTTAAAACTGTGTATCAGCAGTGTTTGGAAGGATACTTTCAAAACGTATTTCGTTACAGAATACAGAATACATGCCCACAAATGTAATTTGTAACGTATTCCGTTACGTTACTCAATCTGAGTAACGTATTCTGAATACTTGGATTACTTCAGGATTACTTCCACATTGAATTGCATTTTATAAGTGTAGAAATGCGACCATCACATACAGCTTACTAAACAAGCATATTATGGTGTGTTCTTTTCATTCCAACTGGCTGAATGTGTAACTGAACAAGCAGATTATTGTATTGGTAGTCCCGAACTGCATACTATAAAAATCTAACCGCGGTCTGAGCTACCACGAGCTAATTTTAATTTTAATAGTTCCCACCCAAACTATTCCCCCAACATATTTCGTCTCCCAACCCCTACACTGCTTTCCTGAGGTTTCATCAGAAGAGGTGCAGAGCATCATCAGGAAGATGAAATCCTCCACCTGTCCCCTGGACCCTCTCCCAACCTCCCTGGTAAAAACCCATATCACTGTCCTAAGTCCCCTGATCACCGCTGTTATAAATCATTCCCTCCAAACTGGCCACGTTCCCCCTGTCTTAAAAAAGGCCATTATGTCAAACGGGGCTATCAGTCTTTAAACGGCTCTGGAGCTAGTAAATCAGCACCTAGGAGAATGGAAAGTCCCACGTCAATGTTAAAATAGCAAGGTGACCAGTAAAACTACAGCAGACGACTACCCTTGGCTAATTAAAAAAATAACTTACTTTAAGATGCTTCTTCAGGTTGGAGGTGGAGTAATTTGGAGCTGAAAGGAGGTTGGTTGCTGGCAAGCAGAGGCTGCACGGCACAGTTAGCTGTATTTCATTCTCCCTGTTCGTTCTTTAATGTAAAATGCTGTTTGAATTTCCAAGATAGAAACTTATTCCTGCCCTGGCTCTGTCGTGCCGGTTCCGACTCCCGCAAATTTTTTCGATTTCATATCAGGGCTTCTGGAAAATGCGATAGAGTTGCCTTAATTTATTCAGAGTGAATAAACTCGTGAAACAGAGAAGTATCGTCATGTAATCCATTGATTTCAACAATGTAACTGTATTCTAAATACCAACTATTTAAATTGTAACTGTAACGGAATACAGTTACTCATAATTTGTATTCTGAATACGTAACGCCGTTACATGTATTCCGTTACTCCCCAACACTGTGTATCAGTCCAATGTTGCTTTGAAAAACCGGCATAAAAGTAAGACAGATTACCTGATCCTGAATAGCAAAAAATGGGATTTCCAAATCCGGATCATTTTGATCCATATTAAATGTTTTGAACAACTGGCCCAATGTCATTTCTATGGATTTGCCATCCCCATCCAGCATCTCTAAGCCTAAACGGAATATCTGTTTCAGAAACCTAAAAAACATAAACCCAGAACTCTTGGCAGCAGACTTTCAGCATCTTTCCACACAGTTTTCATCAGCCAACGAAGCAGCGGACTACTCTTTTTACCCTGTTAAAACAACAACAGTCACCTTCACCCGCTCAGCTCCCTGGTTCACAGGCAGCAGGGCGGGTCCTTGAGCGGCGCTTCAGAGCCTCTGGCCTCACTGTCCACAAACAAATCTACCGGGAGCAACGACAAAAATATGCACAGTCCCTCAAAGAGGCAAGATCACAGTTTTACTCCGAAATTCCAAGCAGCTTTTTTCCACTCTAAACCACCTTCTCAAACCACAATCTCCCCCACTTACTGCCACTACAGAAGAGCAGTGCAATAAATTCATGGATTTTTTTCACATCAAAAATCGCACATATTCGCTCTGCCCTTTCTGGTCCTCCCACCCAAACTATTCCCCCAACATATTTCGTCTCCCAACCCCTACACTGCTTTCCTGAGGTTTCATCAGAAGAGGTGCAGAGCATCATCAGGAAGATGAAATCCTCCACCTGTCCCCTGGACCCTCTCCCAACCTCCCTGGTAAAAACCCATATCACTGTCCTAAGTCCCCTGATCACCGCTGTTATAAATCATTCCCTCCAAACTGGCCACGTTCCCCCTGTCTTAAAAAAGGCCATTATCAGACCAGTGCTCTTGAGCCAGATGTCCTATCCAACTACAGGCCCATCTCCAATCTCCCCTTCACATCAAAAGTACTTGAGAAAGCAGTTGCCACCCACCTTCAGGATCACCTTAAACATAATAACCTCTTTGAAAAATTCCATAAAGGTTTCCGCTCTGCCCACAGCACAGAGACTGCCCTCGTCAGAGTCACAGACAACCTCCTCATATCATCCGATGCTGGCTCTCCCTCCATCCTCATCTTCCTGGACCTTTCTGCTGCATTTGATACTGTCGTCCATGGCATTCTTTTAAACCGGCTCCACCTCACCACTGGACTAAATGACACTGCCCTCAGTTGGTTCAAATCATACCTCACAAACCGGACAGAATACACCTCCCTGTGCCACTCCAAATCAAATCCACACACAGTTACTTGCGGTGTCCCCCAGGGGTCAGTCCTTGGCCCCATCCTCTTCATCCTCTACCTCACCCCCCTTGGCCAAATCATCAGCCGTCACAAAATTTCATTCCACTGCTATGCCGATGACACACAGCTCTATGTAAATGCCACAGCTGAAACCCCACCCTCCCAGTCATCCCCATCAAAACTCACCACCTGTCTCGAGGAGATAAAGGTATGGATGGAGCACAACTTCCTTCAACTCAACAGCTCCAAAACCGAAGCCATCCTATTTGGCACTCCTCACCAGACCAAATCATCATCCATAGCCAGCATCACATTTTCTGGCTCCAACATCACCTTCTCATCAACAGCCACAAATCTTGGTGTAAAAATGGACTCCCAACTCATTTTTGAAGCCCATATAAATCATCTATGCAAGACCTCTTTCTACCAACTCCGTAACATCTCCAAACCCTGCCCCATTCTCTCCCTCTCAGATTACGAAAAGCTGGTTCATGCCTTTGTCTCCTCCAGACTGGACTACTGCAACACACTTCTCATTGGGATCCCTAGAAAGAGTCTGCAGAGGCTTCAGTACATCCAAAACTCTGCAGCTAGGATCCTGAT